>NC_048595.1:67211520-67511520 GCF_003668045.3 Cricetulus griseus | reverse complement strand
TCAATTTTTGAAGTCTTTAAAGAATCAGTAAATTTAATATTCAAGAATTTAACAAAATAATTTGGGAGTTATAGTCAAATTAAATCTTACAAAGCAGTTGTCTAGAAATTGATTCCATGTATATATAAACAAATGTGTGTTTGTGCATGTTAGGTTTCTGCTTAAATTAGAAAGAAAGAAGGCCATAAGATGAGACTAAGAAAGATATATAAACGATAGCTTATTATGTCACGGGAGTTCTAGCAAGAGAGAAATAGAAAAACAGAGCAGGACAGAGAGTGACAGAGGTAATGGCTAACCGCCATGGCCAGTGGCACGAGAGAAGGAAGAGAAGTGAAGGGAGGAAGAGAGAGCGAAGCGACGAAGTTAGAACTTTTAAAGGGAAGACTGCACATACGCACTAAGGTTTCATGCAGAGCCTCAGCACTGCCATGTTTCATCCCTCATCCTAACTTCCCTCTCTTCCTAAGTGCACCTTCCCACTCCGGTACACCTCAGTTGTACATCATATCTGTTCATTCTATTTCCCAGTCCTAGGGATATTTATCCCAAGCCCCACTGTCACCTTAATTTATACAACATCTCGGTGATTCTATGGATTGTGGCTTGGCAGTCATTGACTTAAAAACTAACATTCACATAAAAGTGAATACATAATCATATTTGTCTTTCTGACTCTGGGTAACTTCTCTCAGAATGATTTGTTCTTGTTTTAGCCATTTACCTACAAATGTTATGATTTTGGCGTTTTTTGTTTATTCATTTTTAACAGGTGAGTTTTGTTGTGTAAATGTACCACATATTCTTTATCCATTGATCAGTTGACAGCCATTTAATTTGTTTCCAATTTATGGCTGTTTAAATAGATCAGCAAAGAGCTTGGCTGAATAAGTGTCTCTGAATAAGGGTGATGTGTCCTTTGGGTATGTGCCAAGAGCAGTATAGGTGGATCTTGATGTCCATCTTCCTGAGGAACTGACATGCTGATTTCTATAGTATTGGAACAAGTTTGCAATCCCACCAGCAATGCATGAGTGTTCTTTTCACTATACTTTGTCACCAGGATGAGTTGTACCTTCATCTTGGCCACTCTGATTGTGTACAATGAAATCTTGAGTAGTTTTGATCTGCTTTTCCCTGATGACTAGGAATGTTGAAAGATTGTGTGTTCTAACCATAAAAATTTACTCTTTTGATAATTATCTGTCTAGATCTGTACCCCATTTCTTAGTTGGATTGTTTTCTTGATTGGCAGTTTTGGGTTTTTTTAGTTTTTTATATATTTTGAATATTAGCCACCTATCAGGTCCATGGTTGATAAAAGTCCTTTCTATCCTATAGCCCGCCACTTTCTCCAAAGGATGGTGTCCATTGCTGTTCATAATCTTTTCAATTTCATTATGTCCCATTTATTAATTGATGATCTTAGTGCCTGGGATAGCAGTGTTCTGTTCATAGTCTTTCCCTGTGTTAATAAGTTCAAGGCTAGTCCCTACTTTCTATCAGATTCTGTGTCCTTATGTTCCTGCTTTTTTTTTTTCATCTATTTCGAGTTGAGTTTTGTGCAAGGTGATAAATATAGATTTATTTGCTCTTCTCCATTCAGACATCCTGTTTGACAATAACCTTTTGCAGAGTTATTAAGTCTTTCTCTTTCTATTTTAATTTTATTTTTTTTTAATTATTGTCACCACCTCTTACCGTGTTTTAACCCAGGAGGCATGATGACAGACTCAGCAGGTTGGTTTTGAATATTTATTTTACTTCACACTTATATTAGTGCAATAGACACAAGCAGGAGCAAAGTCCTAGGGGGCATATCCACTAGGCTCACAACCAGGTTACCTGTCCAGCACAGCGCCACAGCTTGCCATGTCTCAAGACTCCTCTGGATTCAAGGGGTGAGTCTACCATGGTTTCCAGTCTTTGATATCTTATAGGGTGGTTCTCAGCTTAGTGGACAAGTTTCTCAGGCAGAGGAGGGTTCACACAGTCATGGTGGGCTCTGCTTCTCAGCCCTGAGCTGGTCCTTAAATACCTTGCTTATCACACTCTGTCACACATGCACAATCTCATTAATTCTTATCTCTAGTAGTCGGGCCTATGTTTACTATTCTCTTTCCAGCCAGACTTTTGCCTGTCTTTTTACATGCTCCTTACAATTATTCTTCTCTCATACCATATATCCTAAGAATGACCTCCCTTCCTTCTACTCTTGTCAGTTACTTCTCACATCTCCCCTTTCCCTGGGATCCACTGCTCCATTTCTCTTCAAAAGATAACAGACCTCCCAGTGGTATCAAGCAAACATAGCTTAACATGATATAATCAGAATAGACACAAACCCTCAATCCAGAATGGACAAGGCATCTTAGTGGGAGGAAACTGGTCCCAAGAGCAGAAAACAGAGTGAGAGACATTTCCACTCTTAGTGTTAGGAGACTACAAAACCCCAAGCAAAATAGTCATAGCATGTATGCAAAAGGTCTAATGCAAAACCCATGCAGTCTACATGATGACTGCTTCAATCTCTCTGAGCCCCTATGAGCCCCAACTTATTTATTCTGTGTCCCATATTCTGCTGGTGTCCTCAAATCCAGTGGCTTGTACAATCATTCTTTGTCATCTTTGTCATGTTCCCATTAGATGTTCCCAAAAGCCTCCCTGATAACAATTGGGCTAGACCCCAATTTATGAGTATAACAGATTACCATTAGTAATCATTTTGTTGACTTCCTGTCAGTCGTTTTTGGTCCTACCCTAAATCTCTGAGCCATCCAGCTTCTGGTTCCTGGACATCTAGGGAATGTCAGGCATGGGCTTGCTCTACTGGCTAGGGCCTCTAGTCAGACCAGTCTTAAATTGACCTTTCCCACAAGCTATGAGCCACCCTTACCCCAGCATATATTCCAGTCAGGATTGGTGTGGGTTGAAGGTTTTGTGGCTGGGTTGATGTCCCAGTCCCAAAACTTGCAGCCTTGCCAAATTACAGAAGGTGACCTCATATCTTTATTCATGAGGAATCCTCACTAAGGTCACCCTCATAGGTTGCAGGAAGTTTCCAATACACCCTGTTTCCATATGGCTCAGGTAAAGTTTTTCCTATTCCCATCATCTATCCCTGTACTCACATCCGCCTTTGCTCCAGCCCAGTAAGATCCCTCCTATTCAAATCTGGACATGCTCCCATTCAATACACAAATTTTTTCCCCTTCCCATGGAGATCCATGCATCCTCTCTAGAGCTCTCCCTGTTACTTAGCGTCTCTGGATTGCTTTATGATTAGATTTACCTAATAGCTAGTATCTACTTATAAGTCAGTAGAAATCATATTTGTCTTTCTTGATCTCAGTTGTTTTGCCCAGGGGAATATTTTTTATTCATTTTTTTCTTTTCCCTTTTTTTTTTTTTTTTTTTTTGGTTTTTCAAGACAGGGTTTTCTCTGTGACTATTGAGACTGTCCTGGAACTAGCAGTTGGAGACAAGACTGGTCTCACAGTCATAGAAATCCACCTCCTCTGCCTCCCAAGTGCTAGTACTGAAGGCTTATGCCACCACTGCCCGGGTGGGAGACAGTTTTTCTAGTTCCATCCATTTGTCTGCAAATTTCATGATGTCACTTTTTTTTTCTAACAGCTGAGCAATACTTCATTTTGTAAATACACCTTTTCTTTACTTGTTCTTCAGTTGAGGGCCATGTAGGTTGTTTCCATATCCTGGCAATTATGAATCAAATGACTATGAACATGTTTGAGCATGTGTTCTTGTGGTAAGATGGAGTGTCTTTCAGATATATAACCAAGATTGGTATAACTGGGTCTTGAAGTAGATCAATTACCAATTTTCTTAGAAATCATCACCTTGATTTGATTTTTTCACACTCTCTCTGTGTATCTGTCTCTGTCTCTGTCTCTGTCTCTGTCTCTGTCTCTGTCTCTGTCTCTCTCTCTCTCTCTCTCTCTGTGTGTGTGTGTGTGTGTGTGTGTGTGTGTGTGTGTGTGTATGTGCTCACCAACATACATGCATATGTGCACTTCCTTTTTCTTTTGCTGGTGTGGGATTATATATTTCCTGTGTTTTCACAGGTGTAGTTAACCTCCTTGAGTTGGGGGGTTTTCTTTCTAATATTCTCTGTTGGGCAGGGGTTGAAGATAGATATTGTTAAAATTTGAGTGTATCATGGAATATCCTGTTTTCTCCATCTATAGTGATTGAAAGTTTTGCTGTAAATAGTAGTCCCCAGTGGCATCTGTCGCTTTGTAGATTCTGCATGACATCTGTCCAGGCCCTTCTAGATTTATAGCCACAGTTCATAAGTCAGATGTTATTCTTTTTTCTCTAGATTTTTTCATTTAAATTAGAAACAATCTTATTTTGCATATCAATCCCAGTTCCCTCTCCCTTCCATCTTCCCATGCCTCTCACCAACCCCTCCATCCCAAGCCCCTTCTGCCCTCCTGGGAGGGTGAGGCCTTCCATAATAAGACTACCTTTATATGCTATTTTCTTTTTTTCCCTTGCAGTTTTTAATATTCTTTCCTTCTTCTGTATGTTTAGTGTTTTGAGTATTATGTGTCAAGGGGACTTTCTTTTTTAGTCCAATTTATTTTATCATATAGGCATCTCCTTCTTTAGGTTAGGATAATTTTTTTTCTCTGATTATCTTGAAAATATTTTCTGGTCCTTTGAATTGATATTCTCCTCCTTCTATTTATATTATCCCTAAAATTGGCCTTAACTTAGTGCCATAGATTTCCTGGACATGTTGTGTCAGGAACATATTCGATACAGCATTTTCTATTTTATTTTATATAATTTATTATATTTTATCTACCATTCCTGATATTCCTTCTTGCATCTCTTATATTCTTTTGATGATGCTTGTGACTGTAGTTCCTATTAACTTACCGTCATTTCCAAAATTCTCTTAGTTTGTGTTTTCTTTATGGCTTCTGTGGTTGTTTGAAAGAAAATGGCCCACAAACAGAGTTGCACCATTAAGGAGGTGTGACACTGGTTGAGGAAATGTGCTAGTGTGGAGACAGGGTTTGAGGTCTCTTGTCTCAAGCTTCACTCAGTGTGATAGTCAACTTCGTGGTGCCTGCAAGATATAGCATTTTTAGCTTCAGCACAACACTGCCTGCACAATGCCTTGTTTACCATGATGATGAGGATGGAGTGAGATTCTGAACTGAAAGTGAGTCACTTCAATTAAATATTTTATAAGAGTTACCATGGTCATGGAGTCTCTTCACAGCAATAAAAAACCCTACTAAACAAGACAGCTTCTATTTCCATTTTCAGGTATATTTTTATTAATTTCCTTCAAATGTTTACTTGCTTGTTTGTTTGTTTCATGGTTTTCTTTAAGGGATTTACTCATTTCCTTTTGTCTGTCTTTTCCTCAAATTCTTTTAAGAGTTTTATTCATTTCTTCTTTAAGAACTTCTTGTTAAATACATATAGCTTCATGTGTTTGTAAAAATACTGGGCCAGGGGTTGGTGTTGCACGCCTTTAATCCCAGCACTCAGGAGGCAGAGGCAGGTGGATCTCTGTGAGTTTGAGGTCAGCCTGGTCTCCAGAGTGATTGCCAAGATAGGCTCTAAAGCTACACAGAGAAACCCTGTCTCGAAAAAAAAAAAAAAAAAAAAAAAAAAAAAACCTTTCCTGGTTTGTTGGAAAAATCAATGCAGAAATCTCTCTATACATTTAAACATTATTTTTATACTTAGTTTAAAAGAACCTTTGAAATACTGTTCTTTGTAGCCTATGAAAGTATAAGTTCTTATAATACAGCATAAGCTTTATAAGAAAATACTCATGTTAAATGTATTTCAATTGTTCTTCAAGTACAGGAAATATCATCTTCTGAGTTTTCAAAATTAAATAGTTCAAACTAAAATTTATTCATATATTTATACTACAATCCACTCATTAAAATTTGTAGTGAATAATTACAAAAAAAGAACCGCTGTCTTTGTTAAGTTGATATAAAAGTCTTTTCCTTGTGCTTTAGCTATGTTTGATTAATCAGAGTTTGCTGTATTAGTATAGCTGGACTCTGATGGTGACATATTCCCCTGGCTGTTGTTGATTGTCCTCTCCACAGTCTTATGGAATCTGGATTTGGGATTATTTTTGGTCTATGTGCCAATTTCTGGGTTTGTTTGTGTTTAATGGTTATGTTCTCCATTGGTTTCCGTTTCCTCTTTTAGACTGTGTGGGCTGTGATTTACCAGGGGGCCTCTATGTAAGTAGGAGATTGCATTTCTAGTAGCTGGTGTGGTCTCTTGTCTAGTAGAGAATCTCTGCCCAATTGGGGACAGGCTTTCTGGTGACCAGTATTGGCCACTGATTCAACAGAGAGACTCTGCCTGAATTAGGGGTTGTTCTGGCAGGCATGGACTGTGGTTAGGCAGGAGGTGTCTTACCCCCCCCCCAAAAAAAAAACAAGAATAGGCTAGTGTTGCAGGCTGGCAGTCTACCTGGTCTTCTGTAAGGAGTGGGCTGTGTTTGGGCGGGGAATGTTTACCAGAGAAATGTCAAGACTTTTCTATCATTTCTTTTTCCTCAATGAGATTTTTCAACCAGAAAAGCTCCATTGCATTCTTAGGAAGTTGTTTTCAAATTAGAAGCCTATTACTTGAATTGGTTCCCCATAAGGTTACTATCATCTGTCTAAGAATTATGTACATCAAAGAAAACAGAAAACAGTGTTTTTCAAAAGGGAATTTCTCTGAGTTTTGTGTTCTTCTTGATACTCTATGTCAAAATAAGCCTTCAAAGTCCTGGCTTGTCACACAGATACCCCTACAACATTTCCAGATTATGGAAGCCTGGTTTTAGAACACAGTTCTAGATAAAATAAATAATGTTTAAGGCAAACAAAGCAGAAAAAAAGACCTGAAATTAACTTTAAAACAAGCATGTTAATTGGTTATTTCCTTTTGTTATTTGCAGATTTCTTCAGAAAATAAATATGCAAATGGTCCTATAATATTCATCCAACAATAAATGTTCACAGAGGAAATAATTTATGATTATATTTGATGATTATATGAAATGTGACTATAAAGATTAATGAGAAGTCATCCTCATGATGACTTTTGGATATATGTGCCCATAAATTTGAGATGCAATCATGAGATACATATACATATCACATGAGATTACACGTTACAACGAAGGTATTGGGGAGACACCATATCTGTCTTTGAACATGTAAATTACAGGCATAAACAGTCAGCATTTTTAGGCAATATTTTCATAAGCCTTGCCTATGAAAGACTAGTTGATCACCTGGTAGGACTGCCTATATATATCAATTTTTATTTGCTGTAATTGTCTCATGACCCACAACAGCTCATGTCACATTATTTAAATGAGATGCTAGTTTCAAGCTATGTTTTGGAGCTATTTACCTTACACAGCAATAAAATTAATGCTCAACACATTAAATTATTTACCATAGGTCAGAGTAGGTAAGATTCTTAACCATATATGATCTTTACTATACAGCCAACTTCCTTTTTAATAATGGATACAATCATTTCCATCTAATTTACTTTTTTTCATTGTGTTTCCATCTTCCCTTCATTTTACTGTGTGGATTCCACTAGATCAAAAATCCTAAAATTTGGCGATTGCAAATTTATAAAATCGTTTCATATATTGTTAGAATTACCAAAAAACCGTAACTGTATAATCAAACATAATACTCTTCTATTATCAACTTAAGTATGTTTAAAACTAAGTCAGCACTATAATTTGTTGTGACAGCAAGGCTTTCATTATGATTTCAGGGGACAGTGATACACAAATGTGATCCTAGCACTTGGGAGGCAGAGGAAGGCAGATAAGCAGTTAAATGTCATTCTCAGCTACATCTTTGCTTGCAGCCTGCAATACATGAGGCACTGTCTCTAAAAACAAAGGTGAAAAATAAAATTCTCTGACTATGTTTCATACACATAACAATGTAATTGTGTGCCACAAACTGCAATGTGAAGTCATATAAATCTAATTTTAATTTTGCCTCTGAATTCATGAAAAGTAAACAGGATACAAAAGACATACCACATATGAGTGGTGTCCTTACTGCCCCCTTCTCATTCTCGAGCAAAGCATCATGACCTCTCATTTGTCTGTTTTGTACTTTGATTTCCTGATTTCATGACATATTTCATCTGGTGCAACTATGTAAGTTAAATTTTCCATTTTGTTCCAGAGAATTATTTAAATCCTCATTTAAAGACCAACTAATATTGCTTTTTTTTCCAAGTCTTCCCAATGGAATTTATTTGCTTAGCATCAAAATCTCAGAACTTTATAGCTTCCACTTCTTTCTGACATGTGTTCTAGTTCATAGGCTTGTCTGGCCCACTACATTACAGACTTCAGTACATGAACTCACTATGAACTGGACAGACCCATTGCGAATACTTCCCACTAAGTGGGAATTCAGTTAGCACTACTTGAAGATAATTATCTCCTGATTCATCTGAGATTTGTGTGAGGTCACAATGAATCATGCTCTAAAAGAAATTGCATGCTGCAAATTGACTCACAGAGGGAATGTATATAGTACAGTAACTCTTCATGACCTTAAAGCTTTTGTCTTCAAATTAACCTCCCTGCAAGTCTTGGTGACTTTTCCTTTCTATCTAATTTACCAACTGAAAGGGCTGACTTAATCTCCATTCCCTCATAGTACTTCTTCATTATTGTGCTCTGCATCATCTCCTCCAGATAATTATCATTGCCTTCTACTAATGGCTAATATTTCCACTTTTCTAGGCAATTAACCAACAGACAATTTTTAATGTCTACTTTAAGCATGGCTTCAACACCATGAAAACCAGTCTTCCACACCTCCTTGATTGCTGAATTATGACATAGCATCACATGGAAAGGGGGTGATTTTATTACATACTAAATTTAATGAAATCAATTTGAGTGTGTACTACAAGTGATATAACAAAGAAGGTGAGGAATGCCCATGTACAACTTAATTCCTCCAGGTTTACAAGAAGCACACATACCCATTCTTCTCCCAATGATCAGATCTACCCATACAGCTCCACCTGTAAATAAGCAGTTCTAAAGCCATCACTTACACAATCACTTTCTCTAAGCATTTCATTTCACTATAAAGATACCCATCGTGCAGTGCTTTCTATCTCTGTAATGTTAACACCACTTCTCAAGTCAGAGAGCCCGAGAGTATGACCTTACCTATGTTTGGTCACTCTGTACATAAGATCAACTAA
Organism: Cricetulus griseus; assembly: GCF_003668045.3. Lineage (NCBI taxonomy): Eukaryota > Metazoa > Chordata > Mammalia > Rodentia > Cricetidae > Cricetulus > Cricetulus griseus. The sequence continues at coordinate 67,502,250 of NC_048595.1, read as the reverse complement.
TTGACAGAGCACCATCATGCTTTCCAAAATCATCAAGGCTTTTGCTAAAATGTTTTCTCTTATCAATGCATGTTGATTCCCTATTGAATTTCACAAAGAGACTCTCTTGAAGTTTTATATACATGTTTCTAAATTTATTAGTCGAGAAAAGTCACTATTGTTATTATAACTGCCTGATTCTCAAGGTCTTGAAATTAGCATTAAAGTGGCTAGCTTCGTCAGTTCCTCCATGAAAGAGCAATAACTAACACTCCTTTCTATCTCACTATTTGTTTATATTGAACACCTTCCATTCTACTTTGTTAATTCTCTACTTTGTTGATAGTCTATCTATCTTACATTTGACACAATAATCTCTTGTAATACTTAGGCATTAATTATCCTTTGATTTCTGTCATTTCCTCCCTTTTTTTCTCATTTGAAAACTTACCACATATTTTTCTTTTGCAATTATGTCATTTATTTTTTGAGATTATAATATAACTATGCCCTCCCCTCCTAAACATAATCAGAACAACAACTTTTTTCTTTTTATTTTTTATATATTTGAATTGCAAACAAGATTGAATTACATGGGGATCCCAGTTCCCTTCTCCCTCCCTTCCTCCTCTATCACCCCCCCCAACGAAAATCTTACCTGTCATATGTCCTTTCTTCTAATCTACACCTGACTCAAAATTTCTGCTTCCTCATGACCTCGCATTCTTCCTTTTCTTCCCTTCTCACTCTCTTTGCTTCCTCCCCCATCTTCCCATGTTCTCAATTTTCTCAGGGGATGGTGACCCTTTCCCCTTGTCCAGCGGACAGTTTGTCACTTTTAGGGTCTTCTTTGTTTACTGGTATCTCTGGCAGTGTGGACTGTAGGACGGTAATTCATTACTCTATGTCTAAAATCCACATATGAGTGAGTACATATCATGTTTGTCTTTTTGTGATTGGGTTACCTTGCTCAGAATGGTTTCTTTGAGTTACATCCATTTTCCTGCAAATTACAAGATTAAATTGTTTTTTTTTTTTCTTCTGAGTAGTACTCCATTGTGTAAATGTACCACATTTTCTCTATCCATTCTTCAGTTGAGGGGCATTTAGGATGCTTCCAGTTTCTGGCTATTACAGATAGTGCTGCTATGAACATCGTTGAACACATGTCCTTATTGTAAGAATGTGCTTCTTTTGGGTATATGCCTAGGCATGGAATTGCTGGATCTTGTGGTAGACTCATTCCCATTTTCTTGAGGAGATGCCATACTGATTTCCAAAGTGGCTGTACAAGTTGCCACTCCCACCAGCACTTGAGGAGTGTTCCTCTTTCTCCACATCCTCTCCAGCATAAAACTGTCATTGGTGTTCTTGATTTTGGCCATTCTGACAGGAGTAAGATGGTATCTCAGAGTTGTTTTGATTTGCATTTCCCTGATGGCTAAGGATGTTGAACACTTTCTTATGTGTCTTTCGGCCATTTTAGATTCCTCTACTGAGAATTGTCTATTTCTGTACCCCATTTTTTTAATTGGATTGTTTTGTGTTTTGGAGAATAGCTTCTTGAGTTCTTTGTATATTTTGGAGATCAGCCCTCTGTCAGGGCTGTCTTTTCCCAGTCTGTGGGCTGTCATTTTGTCTTGCTGACTACGTCCTTTGCCTTAGAAAAGCTTCTCAGTTTCAGGAGGTCCCATTTATTAATTGTTCATCTCAGTGTCTGTGCTACTGGTGTTATGTTCAGAAAGCAGTCTCCTGTACTGATTAATTCAAGGGTATTTCCCACTTTATCTTCTAGTATGTTGAGTGTGGCTGGGTTTATGTTGAGGTCTTTGATTCATTTTGACATAAGTTTTGTACAGAGCAAAAGGCTTGGGTCTATCTGTAGTCTTCTACATGTTTGCATCCAGTTATGCCAGCACCATTTGTTGAAGATGTTCTCATTGTTCCGGCATATATATTTGGATTGTTTGTCAAAATTTAGGTCTCATAGGTATGTGGGTTAATATCAGTGTTTTCAACTCTATTACATTGGTCTACCTGTCTATTTTTGTGCCAATATCAAGCTGTTTTCAGGACTATAGCTCTGTAATAGAGATTAAAGTTAGGGATGGTGATGCCCCAGAAGTTCCTCTATATTACAGGGTTGTTTTGGCTATCCTGGGTCTTTTGTTTCTCCATATAAAGTTGAGAATTGTTCTTTCAAGGTCAGTGAAGAATTGTCTTGGGATTTTAATGGGGATTGCATTGAATCTGTAGATTGCTTTTGGCAAGACTGACATTTTTTACTATGTTGATCCTGCCTATCCAAGAGCATGGGAGATCTTTCCATTTTCTGGTATCTTCTTTAATTTCTTTCTTTAGAGACTCAAAATTCGTATGGTACAGGTCTTTCACTTTTTTGGTAAGTGTTACCCAAGGTATTTTATTTTGTTTGTGGCAATTGTAAAGGGTGATGCTTCTCTTATTTCTTTCTCCACCAATGTGTCATCCATATATAGTAGGGCTACAGATTTTTTTGAGTGGATCTTGTATCCTGCCACTTTGCTGAAGGTGTTTTTCAGCTGTAGGAGTACCCTTGTAAAGTTTTTCGGGTCACTTCTATAGACTATCATATCATCTGCAAATAGTGAGAGTTTGAGTTCTTCCTTTCCTATTTGTTTTCCATTGATCTCCTTTTGTTGTCTTATTGCTCTAGCTAGAACTTCAAGGACAATATTTAACAGGTATGGAGAGAGTGGACAGCCTTGCCTTGTTCCTGATTTTAGAGAGATTGCACTGAGTTTCTCTCCATTTAATTTTATGTTGACTGTCGGCTTGCTGTATATTGCTTTTATTATGTTGAGGCATGTTCCTGTTATCCCTGATTTCTCCAGGACATTTATCATGAATGGGTGTTGGATTTTGTCAAAGACTTTTTCAGCATCTAGTGAGAGGATCATGTGATTTCTTTTCTTCAGTCTGTTTATATGGTGTATTACATTGATGGAGTTTTGTATGTTGAACCATCCTTGCATCCCTAGGATGAAGCCTACTTGATCATGGTGGATGATTTCTCTGATGTGTTCTTGGATTCGATTTGCCAATTTTTTTTATTATTATTAATTCAAGTTAGGGAACAGGTTTGTTTCACATGTAAGTCCCCTCTCTCTCTCCCTCCCCTCACCCCCATCTCTCCTCCCCCACCTCCAACCTACCCCCCCACCCCATCCAACCACCACTCCCCAGGCAGGGTAGGGCCCCCAACAGGGACTCTGCAAAGTCCACCAAATCTTCCTGTGCTTGGCCTAGGCCCCTCCCCATGTGTCCAGAGACAGAGCGCATCCCTTCACGTGGAATGGTCTCTCAAAGTCCTCCCCCACACCAGGGAAAAACACCAGTCCACTTCCAGAGGCTCCCCGGAGTGCAGGGGCCTCCCCATTGGCATCCATGATCAGGGGGCTGGATCAGTCCCGCACTAGCCTCCCAGACAGCCTCTGGGGTCGATATGCTTTCCCTTGTTCAGGCCGACTGTTTCTGTGGGTTTCTCCAACCTGGTACAGACCCCTTTGATCTTCATTCATCCCTCTCTTTAACTAGGTTGCAGATTTCAGCTCAGTGTATTTCTGTGGATGTCTGTTTCTGCTTCCATCAGCCACTGGATGAGGGCTCTAGGATAGCATAGAGAGTAGTCATCAATCTCATCCTAGGGGGAGGGCTTCTAGGCTATCGTCTCCTCCACTGCCCCGACTGTCAGATCATGTCATTCTTGTAGATCTCTGGAGATCTCCCTAGTTACAGGACCTATACTGGCTCCCTCTAGTATGGTATCTCTCATCCTGCTCTCTTTCCTCTATTCTTCCCCCTACTCAATATCTCTGCTTCCCCATTCCCTCTCCTCTACTCTTCTTCTTGTGCTCTTATTGTGGCAGCACCCACTCCCCTACCCTCATGCTTTCAATTAGCTCAGAAGTTCATGCCACTTCCCATTCCTGGGGTCTATTTATTCCTTAGAGTCCTTCGTGATTCCTAGTTTCTTTGGTGAAGAGGATTATAGGCTGGTAAACCTTTGCTCTATGTCTAAAATTCATATATGAGTGAGTACATACCATGTTTGTCTTTTTGTGACTGGGTTACCTCACTCAGGATGGTTTCTTCTAGTTCCATCCATTTGCCTGCGAATTTCAAGATTCCATTGCTTTATTCTGCTGGGTAGTACTCGATCGTATAAATGTACAAACTTTTCTCTTTCCATTCTTCAGTTGAGGGCATGTAGGTTGCTTCCAGGTTCTGGCTATTACAATGTTGCTATGAACATGGTTGAACATATGTCCTTGTTGTATGAACATGCACTATTTGGGTATATACCCAAGAGAGGAATGGCTGGATCTTGAGGTAGATTGATTCCCATTTTTCTGAGGAACCTCCATGCTGATTTCCAGAATGGTCTTACAAGTTCACACTCCCACCAGCAATGGAGGAGTGTTCCTTCTTCTCCACATCCTCTCCAACATAGGTTGTCACTGGTATTTTTGATTTAAGCCATTCTGATAGGTGTGAGGTGGTATCTCAGAGGTGTTTTGAGTTGCATTTATCTAATGGCCAAGGATTTTGAGTACTTTCTTAAGTGTGTTTCAGCCATTTCAGATTCCTCTGTTGAAAAATCTCTGTTAGTTCTGCACCCCACTTTTTAATTTCATTGTTTGGTGTTTTGGTAGCTAGCTTCTTGAGCTCTTTGTATATTTTGGAAATCAGCCCTCTGTCAGATGTGGGGTTGGTGAAGATTTTTTCCCATTCTGTGGGTGGTCATTTTGTCTTACTGCCTTACAGAAGCTTCTCAGTTTCAGGAGGTCCCATTTATTGATTGCAGACCTCAGTGTCTGTGCTCCTAGTGTGATTTTCAGGAATCAGTCTCCTCTGCCAATTTGTTCAAGGGTAATTCCCACTTTCTCTTCTAGAAGAGTCAGTATGGCTGGATTTATGGTGAGATCTTTGATCCATTTCCACTTCAGTTTCATGCATGCTGACAGGTATGGATCAATCTGCAATCTTCTGCATGTCCGAATCCAATTGTGCCAGCACCATTTGTTGAAGATGCTATCTTTTTCCCATTGTATAGATTTAGCACCTATGTCAAAAACAAGGTGTTTGTAGGTACGTGGGTTAATATCTGGGTCTTCAATTCGATTCCATTGGTCTACCCATCTATTCTTGTGACAATACCAAGCTGTTTTCAGAACTATGGCTCTATAGTAGAGCTTGAAGTCAAGGATGGTGATGCCTCCAGAAGATCTTTTATTGTAAAGAGTTGTTTTGGCTATCCTGGGTTTTTAATTTTTCCATATAAAGTTGAGTATTGTTCTTTCAATGTCTATGAAAAACTGTGTTGGGAATTTGATGGGAATTGCGTTGAATCTGAGGATTGCTTTTGGCAGGATTGCAATTTTTACTATGTTAATTCTACCTATCCAAGAGCATGGGAGCTCTTTCCATTTTCTGGTATCTTCTTTAATTACTTTCTTTAAAGTCTCAAAGTTCTTATTGTACAGGTCTTTCACTTTTTTGGTTAGTGTTTCCCCCAGATATTTTATGTTGCTTGTGGATATTGTGAAAGGTGATGTTTCCATGATTTCTTTCTCATTGGGTTGATCGTCTGTATACAATAGGGCTACAGATTTTTTTGAGTTAATTTTGTATCCTGCTACCTTGCTGAAAGTGTTTATCAGCTGTAGGAGTTTCCTAGTAGAGTTTTTCAGATCACTTATGTAGACTATCATGTCATCTGCAAATAGTGAAAGTTTGACTTCTTCCTTTCCAATTTGTATCCTTTTGATCCCCTTTTCTTGTGTTATTGCTCTAACTAGAACTTCAAGTACGATATTGAAGAGGTATGGAGAGAGTGGACAGCCTTTTCTTGTTCCTGATTTTAGAGGAAACGCTTAGTGTTTCTCTCCATTTAGTTTGATGTTGGCTATTGGTTTGGTGTATATTGCGTTTATCATGTATAGATATGTTCCTGTTATTCCTGTTCTCTCCAAGATCTTTATCATGAAGGGATGTTGGATTTTGTCAAAGGCTTTTTCAGCATCTAGTGAGATGATCATGTGGTTTTTCTTTTTCAGTTTGTTTATATGGTGGATTACATTGATGGTTTTTCATATGTTGAACCATCCTTGCATCCCTGGGATGAAGCCTACTTGATCATCGTGTATGATTTTTCTGATATGTTCTTGGATTCGATTAGCCAATATTTTGTTGAGTATTTTAGCATCGATGTTCATGAGGGATATCGGTCTGTAGTTCTCTGTTTTAGTCTTATCTTTGTGTGGCTTGGGTATCAAAATGATTGTAGCCTCGTAGAAAGAGTTTGGCAATATCCCATCTGCTTCTATCATGCTGAACAGTTTGAGGAGTACTGGTATCAGCTCTTGTTTGAATTTCTGGTAGAATTCTGCAGTGAAGCCATCTGATCCTGGGCTTTTTTTGGTTGGGAGGCTTTTGATGAATGCTTCTATTTCATTAGGGGTTATGGGTCCTTTTAAACTGTTTAACTGATCTTGATTTAATTTTGGTAAGTGATATTTATCCAGGAAACTGTCCATTTCCATTAGATTTTCGAATTTTGTGGAGTACAGGTTTTCAAAGTATGACCTGAAGATTCTCTGGATTTCCTCAGTGTCCATTGTTATATCCCCCTTTTCATTTCTGATTTTGTTAACTAGCATGCTCTCTCTCTCTCTCCCTTTTGGTTAGTTTGGCTAGAGGTTTGTCTATCTTGTTGATCTTCTCAAAGAACCAACTCTTTGTTTCATTGATTCTCTGAAATGTTTTCCTAGTTTCTACTTTATTGATTTCAGCTCTCAGGTTGATTATTTCCTGGCTTCTACTCTTCATTGGTGAGTTTGCTTCTTTTTGCTCTAGTGCTTTCAGTTGTTCTGTTAATTCTCTAATGTGACTTTTCTCCAGTTTCTTCATGTGGGCACTTAGTGCTATGAACTTCCCTCTTATCACTGCTTTCAGAGTGTCCCAAAAGTTTGGGTATGTTGTGTCTGCATTCTCATTAGACTCTAAGAAGTCTTTAATTTTTTTTTTATTTCTTACTCAACCCAGGAATGGTGCAATTGGGTGTTATTCATTTTCCAAGAGTTTGCAGGTTTTCTGCCATTCGTATTGTTGCTGAATTCTAGCTTTAATGCATGGTGGTCTGATAAGATACAGGGGGTTATTTCAATTCTTTTGTAACTATGGAGGTTTGCTTTGTTGCCTACTATGTAGTCAAATTTAGAGAAGGTGCCATGTATTGCTAAGAAGAAGGTATATTCTTTTGAGTTTTGTTGGAATGCTCTATAGATATCCGTTAATGCCAGTTGGGACATAACTTCTTTCAGCTCCTTTGTTTCTTTGTTAATTTTTTGTCTGGTGGTCCTGTCTAGTGGCGTAAGGGGGGTGTTGACGTCTCCTACTATAAGTGTGTGTGCTTTTATGTGTGGTTTGAGATTTAGTAATGTTTCTTTCACAAATGTGGGTGCCTTGGTATTTGGGGCATAGATGTTCAGGATTGAGATTTCATCTTGATGGACTTTTCCTGTTATGAGTATGAAATGCCATTCTTCATCTCTTTTGATAGATTTTAGTTTGAAGTCCAATTTGTTAGATATTAGGATTGCTACACCAGCTTGTTTCTTGAGCCCATTTGATTGGAAAATCTTTTCCCACCCTTTTACTCTGAGGTATCACCTGTCTTTGAAGTTGAGGTGTGTTTCTTCTAAACAGCAGAAGGATGGATTCTGTTTTCGTTTCCATTCAGTTAGCCTATATCTTTTTATGGGTAAGTTAAGACCATTGACATTTAGGGATATTAATGTCCATTGTTTGTTGGTTCTTGTTTGTTTTGGATTTATTGGTGGTGGTGTCATTGTGCGTGGATTTTGCCCTCCTGCTTCTTTTTCTGTTTGACAAAATTAGATTATCTATTGCCTGTGTTTTTGAGCATATAGTTATGTTTGTTGGGTTGGAGTTTTCCTTCCAGAACCTTCTGTAGTGCTGGATTTGTGGATATGTATTGTTTGAATCTGTTTTTGTCATGGAATATCTTGTTTTCTCCATCTATAGTGATTGAAAGTTTTGCTGGGTACAGTAGTCTGGGTTGACATCCATGCTCCCTTAGTGTTTGTAGGATATCTATCCAAGACCTTCCTGCTTTCAGAGTTTCCATTGAGAAGGCGGGTGTGATTCTGATTGGTTTGCCTTTATATGTTACTTGGCCTTTTTTCTTTGCTGCTCTTAATATATTCTCTTTATTCTGTACATTTGGAGTTTTGATTATTATGTGTCTGGGGGACTTCTTTTTGTGGTCCAGTCTGTTTGGTGTACTGTAAGCTTCTTGTACTTTCATAGTCATATCCTTCTGTAGGTTGGGGAAATTTTCTTCTATGATTTTGTTGAATATGTTTTCTGTACCTTTGAGCAGTGTTTCTTCACCTTCTTCAATACCTATTATTCTTAGGTTTGGTCTTTTCACGGTGTCCCATATTTCCTGGATATTTTGAGTTAGGGATTTGTTGGACTTGAGGTTTTCTTTGGTTGATGAATTCATATCCTCTAGCGAGTCTTCAATAGCTGAGATTCTCTCTTCTGTCTCTTGGATTTCTATTAGTTATACTCACGTCTTTAGTTGCTAATCGTTTATCCAGTCTTTCCATTTCCAGAGTCGCCTCATTCTGTGTTTTCTTTGTTGTGTCTAATCCTGCTTTCATGCTTTGAACTGTTTCCAGAGCTTCCTTCACTTGTTTGGTTGTTTTATCTTGGGTTTCTTTAGATTCTTTAAGAGATATGTTTATTTCTTGAATTTTTTTGGTTTGTCTTTTCCTCCACTTTGCTTGCTTTTTCTTCTATTTCTTTAAGGGATTTTCTTCTTTCCTCTTTGAAGATCTATATCATCTTGCTGAGATAATTTTTGAGGTCCATCTTTTCTTCGTGCACTGTGTTGGGCTTTTCAGATCTTGCTGGAGTGGAGTCCCTAGACTCTGGTGGTGTCATATTAGTGTTTCTGTTGTTGAGCGAGTTCTTATTCTGTCTTCTTCCCATATCTTTTTCCAGTGAGAGCAGGTGGGGTCTCTCTATCTCCTCTTGTTACCCAGTAGTGTGTGTAGGCCAGGAATTCAATGTTGGAAGCTCTGGATGGTCTTGCCTCTCCTGGTAGTCTCCTCACTCTGAAGGAGTTAGGCCTCTATAGGGATCGGGTGTGTGGGGGCATGACAGGAAGTAAGAGTGGGGTGTTTCCAGGCTCTGGGGGTTCCTCACTGCCTGGGCAGGTCTACCCCAAGTAGGAGCAGGCCAGGGGAGATCTGGGTGGATGGGGCTTTGGAAGGGAGTTGGGTAAAGGCAGTGGATCACTCACCTCCTTGTGGATCAGTTGGTGGGAAGGCAAGGAAGAGTGGCCTGTACCCAGATTCAGGGAGCTGCTCCCTGCCTGGGAGTGTCTACTCCAAGTATGCATAAGCCTGAGGAGATCTGGGTGAATGGCGCTTTGGACAGGAGTTGGGTAAAAGCAGGGGTTCACTCACCTAGTTGCTGATGGGTCAGCGGAAAAGCTCAGTTTGCCAATATTTTATTGAGTATTTTCGCATCAAAGTTCATGAGGGATATTGGTCTGTAGTTCTCTTTCTTTGTTGTGTCTTTGTGTGGCTTGGGTATCAAGGTTATTGAAGCCTCATAAAAGGAGTTTGGTAATGACACTCCTGCTTCTATCATGGGGAATACTTTGAGTAGAATTGGTATAGCTGTACCTTGAATTTCTGGTAGAATTCTGCACAGAAGCCATCTGGCTCTGGGCCTTTTTAGGTTGGGAGACTTCTAATGACTGCTTCAATTTCATTAGAGGTTATAGTTCTACTTAAGTTGCTTATCTGTTCTTGATTTAAATTTGGTAGGTGAAATCTGTCCAGAAAATTGTCCATTTCCTTTAGATTTTCAAATTTTGAGGAATATAGGTTTTCAAAGTATGACCTGATGATTCTCTGGATTTCCTTTGTGTCTTTTGTTATGTCCCCCTTTTCATTCCTGATTTTATTAATTTGCATGTACACTCTTTCTTGTTTGGTTAGATTGGATAACGGTTTGTCTATCTTATTGATTTTCTCGAAGAACCAACTTTTTGTTATATTGATACTTTGTATTGTTCTCCTAGTTTCCATTTTATTGATTTCAGGCCTCGGTTTGATTATTTCCTGGCATCTGCTCCTACTGAGTGTATTGGCTTCTTTGTTTTCTAAAGCTTTCAGTTGTGCTGTTAATTCTCTAGTGTGATTATTCTCCTGTCTCTTCATATGGGTATTTAGTGCTATGAACATTCCTCTTAGCAATGCTTTCAAACTATCCCATAGGTTTGCATATATTGTGTCCACATTCTCATTGAATTCTAGGAAATACTTAATTTCTTCCTGGATCCATGAATTGTGCAATTGGGTGTTACTTAATTTCCATGAGTTTGTAGGTTTTCTGTAGTTTGTGTTGTTAAATTCTAATTTTAAAGCATGGTGGTCTGATAAGTGGGTTATTTCAATTTTTTTGTACTTGTTGAGGTTTGCTGTGTTGCCAAGTATGTGGTAGATTTTAGAGAAGGTTCCATGTCCATGTGGTGCTGAGAAGAAGGTAAATTTTTTTGTATTTAGGTGGAATGTTCAATAGTTATCTGTTAAGTCCAGTTGCGCCAAAACTTCTTTTAGTTCTTTTGTTTCTTTGCTAAGTTTCTGTCTGGTATTCCTGTCTAGTGGTGAGAGTGGGGTGTTGAAATCACCCACTATAAGTGTGTGCAGTGTTATGTGTGATTTGCGTTTTATCAATGTTTCTTTTACAAATATGGATGCCTTTGTTTTGGGGGGCATAAATATTCAGAATTGAGACTTCATCCTGATGGATAGGAAATGACCTTCTTTATCTCTTTTGACTGATTTTAGTTTAAAGTCCAAATTATTGGATTATTTATAGTCCAAATTATTAGGATTGCTATCCCCCCCCTTGTTTCTTGGGTCCATTTGATTGGAAGATTTTTCCCCAACCTTTAATTCTTAGGTACCGTCTGTCTTTGAGGTTGAGGTGAGTTTCTTGTATGCACCAGAAGAAAGGATTCTGTCTTCTTATGCATTCTTCTAATCTGTGTCTTTTTATAGGGGAGTTAAGACTATTAATGTTGATGGATATTAATGACTTGATTATTGCCGATTCTTATTTGTTTTTGATTTGGTGATGGTGGCAAGATTATGTGTGGGATTCTGTCTCTTTTTACTTTGGGCTGTTGGTAAGTTGGGATTGTCTATTGCCTATGTTTTTCTGGTTGTAGTTAACTTCTCTGGGTTGCAGTTTTCCTTCCAGTTCTTTCTGTAGGGCTGGATTGGTAGATATGTATTACTTGAATATGGTTTTCTCATGAAATATCTTGTTTTCTCCATTTTTATGATTGAAAGCTTTGCTGGGTATAGTAGTCTGGGCTGGCATCCATGGTCTCTTAGTGTAGGTTGAATATCTATTCAGGACCTTCTGGCTTTCAGAAAGGAAAAGTCAGGTGTGATTCTGATAGGTTTGCCTTTATAGGTTGCTTGTCCTTTTTCCTTTGCTGCTCTTAATATTTTCCCTTTGTTGTGTATGTTTGTTATTTTGATTATAATGTGGCGAGGTGACCTTTTTTTTGTTTCAGTCTATTTGGTGTTCTTTAGGCTTCTTATAATTTCATTGGTATGACTTTCTTTATGTTAGGAAATTTTCTTCTATGATTTTGTTGAATATGTTTTTTTTGCCCTTGAGTTGGATTTCTTCCCCTTCTTTCTATACCTATTTTTTAGGCTTTGTCTTTTCACGGTATACCATATTTCCTTGATATTTTGTGATAGAGATTTGTTGGACTTAAGATTTTCTTTGGTTGAGGAATCTATTTCCACTAGTGTGTCTTCAACTCCTAAGATTCTCTCTTCCATCTCTTGTATTATGTTGGTTATACTCACATCTGTAGTTCCTGATCATTTACCCAGCTTTTCTATTTCCAGCATTCCCTCAAACTGTGCTTTCTTTATTGTCTCAATTTCAGGTTTAGGTCTTGAACTGTTTCCGTGAGAGATTTGTTGATATCTTGTATTTTTTGGTTAGGTTTTTCTTCCATTTTTTAAGGGATATTCTCATGTACTCTTTGAGATCCTCTATCATTTTCATGAAGATGCATTTAATGCCATTCTCTTCTGGTTCATCTGCATCTTGATGTTCAGGTCTTACTAGTGTATGGTTCCTAGTCTCCAGTGGTGTCATATTAGGTTTTCTGTTGTTTGATGTGCTTTTACCTTGTCCTCTTTATATCCTTTCTTCTGGTGGGTGTAGCAAGAGTTTCTTGTTCTCCTGGTGTGTGTGGGAGCAAGGATCTCTTCTGGTAGATGCAAACAGATCCAATACACTGATGTTGGTCCTCTTCTCATGGATGGAGGTGTCACTGTTACCTGGGTGTCAGCAGTGTTTGGGTGTGCTGGGTGCCGCCAGGCCAGCAGTTGGAGGCAGATCTGTCATTGGGCCTCGGTTTGTTGGATCCCGCCACTGAACTCTGTCTGGCACTCAGGTTGCTTGCACCAAATGACTCTGAGAAGCGATGATGAACAGGAGTTGGAAATAGCTCCTGGCCTACCTGGGCCGGTGGATGGAGGCCGGGCTGCCTCTGGGTGTTCAGAACCCAGAGCCGCCAAACTCAGTCTGAACAAGAACTTTTATGTGAGTTTTTGTTGCTAGGGAGTAATGATGATACATATACCTATCCATCATAGTCCAACATGTGTATTCTAAACTATTATTCTATTGAATGTAATCCATTAACCACTAAACCCTTTGCAACTTCCACTTACCATACCTGTTTATCTTTTGAAGTACTATTTCTTTTCACAGATTTCTATAAGAAAACTGATGCAAAAATTAAGTTTTTTCTTTGGATATTATTAATATAGCTTTCATTTTCATGACATTTAGCCCTATATAATTAATAATTGTGTGATACTAAGATAAAAGTAAAAATAAAATAGAATTAAGAAACAATATCTATCACTGTATTTTTTGTAAAGCCTGGAACATAAAAAAATACAAACTTCATAGAGTGTCATGGACCATTTTTAAAAATGAAGATTGAAGAAACCAGCTTAATAGATGTAGTTCCTTTTCTTATTTTTCTTTCACTAAGCAAAGCTATCTGAAATGCTTTCAATTACATCATTGCAAATTTTTTCTCTCCATTCTTCATTTAAATTAGAAACAAGATTATTTTCCCTTTCAATCCCAATTTCCTTTGCCTGCCATTCTCCCATCCCCCCGAATTAACACCCCACCAATCCAGTAACCTTTCTGCTCCCCAGAGAATGTGAGGCCTTTCATAGAGGGTCTTAAGAGTCTGTCATATCCTTTGGGATAGGGCCCAGGCCCACACCCTTGTGTCTAGGCTCAGAGAGTATCCCTCTATGTAGAATGGGATCCCAAAGTCTATTCCTATGCTAGGGATAAGTACTGATCTACTACAAAAGACCCCATAGATTTCCAAGGTCTCCTCACTGACACCCACATTCATGGGGTCTGGATCAGTCCTATGCTGGTTTCCCAGCTATCAGTCTGGGAACCAAGAGTTCCCCCTTGTTTAGGTCAGGCAAATAGGTTCATTTTAAGCAAGCAACAAAACTAGCATCATGGAGGCATAGGCAGGTAGATCTTTGTGAGTTTAAGGCCAGTCGAATATACATGGAAATTTCAGGACAGATAGAGTTACATAGTGAGATCTTGTCTCAAAAAATTTCTTATTAATAAATCCATATTCTTAGCTTACATATTTTTGTGATAAAATATACATTTATATATTTTTTCTTCTAAGTAGTTCAAATAAAGAGCTCTAATCAATGTAACCGTCATAACCATGATAAATGTCCACACAGGGTAGACTGTTTGGAGGAACAAAATAGGAATTTTTGTTATACTCCTCCTTTCCCTGCCAAGAGATTGTGTTTATTTTTTAAGTTTATTATTGTTTTTATTTCATTATGAATTCCAACCACAGTTCTCCCTCCCACCCCTCTCAAGTCCACATTCTTGGCTTATTCTTTTAAAATATCCTGTTTTCATCAACCTTAAACAATTTTTATGTTCATATCAACTGGCTAGTGAACGACCTGGATAGCAACACACTATTCATTAGCACACTTTTAGTAGTGGGGTAAAGTATGAAAAGAACATAGTGAGTCTTTTACAAAAACATCTCTCTGAAATGATACATCAGGGAAGAAAATCATGAAAGGTTTGGGATTGTAAGTCTTTCTCTAACTGAAACCCTTATGCATAAAACACTAGAAATGCAACGCAGAAGTGATGAAATTAAACATTCATTGTAATGTGAAGACACGTTACTTCCCTTCAGAGTGCACCTGACATTTCAAAGTACAGTACCTTAAGAATAATTCGGCATAATACTAAATATCCTTCCAAATACATTTCTTTTAGTGAAATTAATAAAATAACATAAGTAAAGCTATATTGTTAAATTCCAAATCAAAATGTTTAAAGTTCTACATTTAGAAGTCTATATTTGAAGGATGGATAGAAATTTGAAATTAGAATTTTTCTTTAATGCACATGGCTTAAAACACAGTTTCATGTTTCATTTCCCTTTTCTTCTCAAGTATTCAGTTAGAAAATTAAGAAGTCCTATTTCCCTCAACATTTTAAGTTGCTTGTAGTGCTTTTAATGCCTGAATTCTTACTTACATTCTCAATGTAAGTAAATATTTTAGACACCAGTAGAAATCATTATGTCTGTACTCATATATCTTTCATAAATTGATGATGTAATATTCCATATAACAAAATCAGATTTTATTTAAAATAGGTACTAGGAAAGCTATTAAATCAGAAGGTGGGAGGCTTTGTATCATGATGGGAAAGACATGATATTTACGGTTAGAGAAAAACAGTAGAGTTGGGATATGGCTCCTGGGTAGGATACACGCAGTACAAGTGAGATGACTTCATTTCAGAGCCCCACATTCACACAAATCTTGAAATACTAACTTTCTCCCTGTTATCCTAGCACCCTGGAAGAAGATGGATGGTGGAGAGAGAAGAAACCTGGAAGTTTTGGGCTTAGGTTGACTGACAGGGGCAGTGGGGAATGAGAAACTCTGTCTCAGACTGTCAGAAGACAAAGACTGACACCTGAGATTATTATATGACCCCTATATATGTGTAAATCATGAAATGTATGAACACAAATTCAAACATACAATGCACATGTGTATCCCTCCATGATCAAAGATGGAAATAGAAAAGTAAATAATTATGACTTTAAGGGAAGATGTGTATATTACTCACTTGTGAGTTTCACAATATGTTAATGTATTTGTTTTATCTAAGTTGTATGAGAAAGCCACATCATTTCTACAAAACATAAACAAAAAACAACATCCATAAAATTATGGATTCAATCTGTAGGTATGCTTTTTATTTTAATGTTACCGTTTATCTATCAACGAAACTTCTCCTAACCTCATCTCATATAGTCTTCTCTGCTGTTTTCCTCTCCACTGCCCTGTCTTCTTTTCCTTTCCTCTCTTTTCATTTCCTTTCTTTTTGTCTCTTTTTTCTTCCTGCTTCCCATCCTCTCCCCTCCACACCCTACTGCCCTCTGGCTGTGATAAATATTATTCTGTTCATTATGTCTAACACATCACCTATTTAGTGTTTAATGAAACATTATTATTTTGTCAATCATATTTCACTTAATATCTCCACATCATATCATGTTTCTGCAGATGAAAGTCTTTTTTCTCTTTGACAGCTGAATTGGAGGCATGATTTTACCAACCTAGAGCAGAGTGTATGGGAGCAATGCCAAGTAAGTAGTAAGTAGCACAGGAAAGGAAACCTTGTGGGAGTCTGTTCTTTCCTTCCCTATTCAAGAACAAGTAACTAAACTCAGGTCACCATGTTTGGTGCAAGTGCCTTTACTGAACCACTTCACTTACTCTGCTGTGTATTTCAAAATCTCTTAAAACAGATGTCAGAAATAGGCTACTATCCTATTGATCCATTAACATGTCAGGCAGATATCTAAATATCACACCTCCATATAAATGACCAATAATTATGTATTAATTAACAATAAAGAAATTCACTGTGAGAAGAGTAAGGTTGTAATGAATGTTTCCCTGTTAAATGAATCATGTATGTTTCTCCCAGTAGCTTCAGAGATGTAGATTTTTATATTTAAATCCTTAAACCATTTTGAGTTGACATTTTGTATTATGAGAATCCAAAGAATGTAATTATTCTTTCAGTACATATATGACCACACGCTATGAACATGATACCAGTAATGGAAAAAAAGATCATTTGACTTCACCTATGGCAAAAATTACAGCAAATGCTTAGGCTTTAAACAGATTTATATGAAATTGTGAACTGATCTGACTATTACAGTATAAGCTTATAATTTTAAATATGAATATTTCAACAGTATCTTGAATACTTTCATTTATCATTGCTGGGTTATTCATATCTGAATTATGGCTGAAATTTTTCGTTTAATAAAACTCCAAATGTTTTCTGAGACTTAAATTTAAATTAAATGTAATAAAATGTTTCTATGAACCAGTGCCTGTAAATACTTATAATATCTAATTCTGTTCTATAAAAAGTTTCAGAAAGAGTAAGTGGTTATTATACATATTTAATTAATTTCTCATTTCCATATACTTTGATTTTATGCAGTGAGTATAAAAATCTGATATAGCAAGAAATTATATTTTATTGGATTAATTTTATATAGATGGGAAATATGTGGAGGGTTGAAGATTTAACATTTGGAATGTAATTTAGGTTTCTTTCATAATTAAGAATTTGAATAATTTCATAAGCTAGTTCATTCTGGGTGATGTTATATATAATTATGTGGGAAAGGTTTGTGCCAGATCTCTTTCCTTCTCCAAATTAGGTAAAATGTGTAGAAAAAGAGCCACATAAAACAAGGGGAAGAAGTTATTAAACTAATAATTACTGTGGGGACTAGAAGAATGGCTCAGTAGTTGAGAGCACTTTCTGATTTTGCAGAGGATACAGGTTCAGTTCCCAGCACCCACAAGGCCAATAACAAACACCTGGTACTCTGGTTCCATGAGATTTAGCACCCTCCTCTAGCTTCTGTAGCAACAGGTACAAGGGTGATACAAAAACAGGCATGCAGGCAAGCATTCATGAAAATAAAAACAAGGATATACTGGAAATATCAACAAAGATTCCTAAGAAAGATATTTTAGCATACATAGAGTTACCACTTAAGATAGAAAAAATAAAGCTTAAAGATCAAACTTGAATGTTCATAAATAATGAAACCACTATAAATGTTCAATTTAAGATTTTTAAAAGAAAACTAATATAATTTAACAAGAAAATTAACCAATGACAACACATGTTTAATTAAGATACTGATATTTGAATGTAAGAGAAAATCTGGGCAGACAATAAGAACAAAGACACAAATTACCAAAACAAGGAAGAAAAAAACAAAGAAAGGAAAGAAGGAAGGGCAGGAGGGAGAAAGAGGGGGAGAGAGAGAGTGATAGAAAGAAAAAAGAAAGAATGGAAGAATGAAAGGAAGGAAGGAAGGAAGGAAGGAGGGAGGGAGGAAGAAAGAAAGGGAACCAGAAGCATATTTTGATTATTATGATGTAAAATAACAAAAGAGTCATGGATCATATATGTACCTGGCAAAAATCTTTGTGATTCTCAATACTGAGATTATATCAATGAAATCAAATAAACCTTTCACATGTGTTTGGCTTGGATAAGAATAACACAATGACAACAGAGCTTACAGTATAAAAACACAACAATGGGAGAAATCAGAGAGAAATAGAAATGCAGAAACTAAGTAAATTATGTAATACCAGGCTCAGCTGCCAAGGAGACTATATTTACCAGTCTTGCAAACTACAGAAAAATACAAGGGAAATGCTTAAGAAAGAAGAAATATTTATAATTGTTATATCATTTCCTTTTCCATAAATATAGTATCATAATATAGAAAAATAAGAAACTATGAATGTAAGTTGGAAGACATAAAATATCAGAGAATAACCGGACACTAATAACTTTGAATTCATATTAAATATATAAATTATCCATTTACATTAATCTACACAGTAAGTGTTTCTATTAGTAGATATAAAGCAATAGAAACAAGTCTAAAATCCCATATAGGAAGGACTTGGACACCATAGAAAATGATTAGCTATGAAATAATTAGTATGCATATTGAATGTAATCTAAATAAGTTCCTAAAATGTATCTCATGGAATTAATTAAAATTAACTTCAAAATTGTGTATGATTGTTTTCATTTGTACACAGGGGCCTTGTTCTGGATGCTTTGCTGAGGAATACAGAGATTAGTCCTAGATGGAATAAGGAAAGACACTCTGGAAGATGGGTTATCCAGGAAATGTAAAGAATGACTTTCAGAGTTACCCAGAAAGTTCCAGGAGGTAGGAAGTATTTACAACAATTTCTTCTCTAATTTTTGAAGCTGTGGCTATTCAATAAGAGTTGGCTTTTATTGGCCACCAGCAGGCCAGAATGTTGCAAATAGCCTGATGCCAAAAGTGAAATGACCAACTAATAGTTACAGTAACAGGTAAGTTCTCAGGGAATTATCCAATAAAGATGCTTCCATAATTAATTCTATAAGAAAAAAAAACACAAAGCAAGCATAGCAGATGTATATGCAATAGTAATCAAATAAGAATATGTGACAAGATGGAAAACTGTGTGAACACATTGAAGTATAAGGAGTGGACATGTAACAAAATTAGCTTAGTACACTATGGGAATAGAAAGAAAATATAAAAACGGAAAAGAATATGACCAATGAACATGACCACTGAATAAAACTACATTGAAGGAAGAAAGGGTGGACAGTTTAATGACTAGTACCAAATATCATATGCAAAACTAAAATCAAGATGGGTAAAGTATTTATATGATTTGAGACTAGGTATTACTATGCAGTTCAGGCTGACTTGAAACTTGCTATGTAGACCAGGCTGACAGCAAAATTGAAGAGATATACATGCTTCTGCTTCCCCAGTATGTGGACTAAAAGTATACTCTACCACACCCAGCCTACTTCCATACTTTATAGGATTAAAAAGCCCATAATTTAACTGTATAAATTGTTTGAACAAAAGAAACATTTCTTTACCAAAAAAGAAATATTGACTCCTTAAGACAAGATTTTTTTAAAAAAAATTATCATAAACACTTTCAATAAATAAGTAATAATATAAAAACATATCTCAAGAGACCAAGATTTCTTCCTATGATGACCAAATTACTTCTTAAAGACTATTAAGAAATGCTAAATACAATTCAGAAGGAAATGTTATATCCTTTCTAGCACAAGGAGAAAAACATATATGATTTCTTAAAACTTCATTTATTTAAATATGAAATGTTTTGGAGGGTGGAGAGATAGTTCAGTGTGTAAGAGCACACACTGATTTTGCAGAGCATAAGAATGTGAGTTCCCAGCATGCACTTCAAGCAGTTCACACCACCTATACCTCCAGCCCCAGGGAATCTTATCTTTCTTCAGGATGCTGAATATATTTTCTAAATGTGTAAATGATGACACATATCACTTGATATTATAAGGAGGATTTTATTCAAAAGGCCAATGTAAAACAGAAATATTTTCAAATGAAGCAGTGGACATATAGGTAGATTGGCTGGACTGAACAATCACACTCATCAACAAGTGAACCATACTTTTTAAAATAACAACCATTCTCCAATTATGTTTTGCAATTTATAAACTTCAAAGTAGCTAAATAAAGCCACAATTATTGAATTGTTAAAGGTAAGAAAAAGATTAGAAGCACATCATAAAATAAATTAAGAAAGAGTACAAATGGAATTTATGGTTAATAAGTAATGCCAAAAGGAATTCCTACCCATTATAAAAGGTGGGATTTAAAAAATTGTGTAAAACATTAATATTTCAAAATTCCATGACTAGAAACATGGAATAAAAGGAAATTTGGTGACTATGATGGCTGTCTGTGTTTAGGGATGCAGGACTTCCTGATGTGCTTCAAGGAGGTGAGGACACATGAGGTAAACATGCAGAAAAACAGCATGCCTGTTAGGATTTCATTTAAATAAAGGGCAAGTTTGGAATTAATTTACAGAAGATTATAGGAATAATTCACATTTTCCATGTGATATTTCCCTTGATAAGTACAAGAATGAAGAATGGCTTCTTTATTCAAATTTTGATATTTTTCACAAAAATATGCAAATGCAGACATATGCTAAAATAATGAATAGGCATTAAATAATAATGATATAAGCAATATGCCATGAAAAGTGAGTAATAATGAAACATAAAATAATTCTAAATATGCAAAATGATGAGAAAATTTGGACCTAGTGAGAGGTAATAAGGACTAAACGAAAGTTCCTAGATAAATAACTATATATTAAAAGGTGCATGATGGTCAATAACAAGAAAATTCAGTGAAACAGAACTATTGATAAAATGGGGATTCACAAAGTAGATATATTACATTAAGGGGTAGTTTATAAGGATATAAGAGGCATGTAGCACAATAAAAAAAAAAAGACCCAAAGCCAGATATTGAGGTTCAAGCTTCAGGCTGAAGATCAGTAAAGCAAAGGAGCCAGCCTCTACCTCTTACCTCTACTTCAGCTCAGACCAAAGGGGTTTTCCTCAAACTGCTCCCAACTTCACTGCCCCTGAGATTCACTGAGAGTAGTATGCTCTCCTCAACATGTCTACAGACTATCTCTCAGACTGAATGCCCCTAACTTTTATACCTCTAAAATACTGGGATTTTAGCAAAACAGGCATGAGCTCTGTTTAACTCTTCAGTACCCCCAGGAGGTCTTGGACTCAGAGAGCTATCTACGTCTTAACAGTGAGTCTTGGGATTAAAGTTGTGTGCCTACTTCTATGGCTAGCTAGTATGGGTGCTTTGCTATATTGATACCCAGTAGTGTTAATAAATCATAAACAATATATCACCACAAGGCAAAACTAGGAATAGTTGGAAAACCAACAAAAGTGGTAGACAATGTCCAAAACACTCTAGTTTTAACAGAAAATCAGAGAGAACCTTTGCAGTGACAGACCCTGGGGCTATCTGGGATGCTCTGTCCTCCCAGTGAGATGACATGCAACAGCACAAGACTAGAACCTCAGCCTGTGGCAGAAAGCTTCAGAAAATATGCCCTGTACTTTCAGTAAAAGCAGGTAAATGAAAGAATGGAAAAGAGACTGTGCATGGTAGCAGCACCAGTAGGAGAAGTGTCAAGGAAATCTGACCCTTCTGAGAACCAATCAGAACACGGAGGAGAAACCTTTATACAAAGATGTCTTTTGAGTGAGTGGCTTGGCAACCCAAGCTAAAATAGACCTTCTTTGATGTGCATACTCTAGTAAATGAAGAGCAAGTATCATAGAGTGTACACTGAATCCCAGCTCCAAAAATAGAGAGAGAGAGAGAGAGAGAGAGAGAGAGAGAGAAACAGAGACAGAGACAGAGACAGAGACAGAGAGAGCATGAGAATGAATCAATCAAATTTCAGCAAGGTGATAATCAAGAAATATTCAGACTCTGAAGTGGAATAGAAAGATTGCATAGACAAGGCCCAACCTTAAGAGGCATGGCCCAGTGTGTGAAAAGCATTTACAATCAACCCATTAAGGACCATGCTCTCAATGAATCCTGTGGAACAACACAGATTAACCTCAACATAAGAATACTATGTGACATCAATATCCCACTTTGAACACCAAAAACATACAAATAAATAATACTAAATTAAAAAACAAATATGAGCTAAACGACATCATAGATCAAATGGACATAGCATACATAACAAAATACTCTTTGCCAGCACTGCAGAATGCTCATCTTCTTAGGTTCCCATGGATCTTTATCTAAAATAGATACTATAATAAGACACAAAGAGAGTCTTAATAAACACAAGAAAATTAAAATAATTCTTCAATATATCTGGCCACAAAAAAAACCTAAAACTAGAATCAACAGAAAAAAAATTTTTTGCATATATAAATGCATGGAGCTTGAACACAAAACTATTTAATTCTAATTGATTATTAAAGAAAGAAAAGATGTTAAGTACTTTCTATTTTTTTAAATGCGATAAAATAAGAGCAGGTTTCCAAGAGACAACAACTCAATAAGATAAAACCAAGACACAGCAAAAGCCTTTATACAAATGCTGGACAAGTCAACTCAATAGGAAGAAAGGAATCCCAAAAGCAGGCAAAGAAATCAGATAAACACCCACTCCCACTGTTAGAAGTCTCAGAAAAACACCAAGCTCACACACCCTTCATACATACACAGAGGACATGATGCATATCCTTGGAGGCTCTGAGCTTCTGTTTCAATCTGTGTGAAACCGTAAGAGTCCCCCTTAGTTGACTTGGTGGAACAATGTAGGGAGAAATCCTGATTAGAGGTACCACTGTCAGAGTTATATAACAAGTGTTTAAGAAGGAGGGAGGCACACATGAAGCTCTCTTTTGCCTGGCTGAGCTGACTAGGAATCATTTTTCTGGGTCTGTCCTGCTGAGGTGCAAACCTGGTCACTGGCTCCCTTGTGTAAATACTTTTCCCCAATAAACTTCCTTTTATTTACCTATCTCTGACTCCACTTTTTAAACATCTATAGACCATGTTCTGGGTGTCCTCCATCCCTTCTGATTCCTACACTCTGTCCTCTCTACCATTTGCATTGTTCCCTGAGCTCTGAGAGGAGACAAAAGATGGAGACCTCCAATTTAGATTCTCATTCTGCATCATGTCTGGTTTTGGGTCTCTGTGCCAACTCCCATCAAGCAAGTATATAGAGCTGGGGGAGAGGAAAGGTGAGGGGAAGCTTGGAGTAGTAGAGGGAGGAGAACTGTGGTTGGGATGTATTGTATGACAGAAGAATCTATTTTCAACTAAAACAAAGTTAAATAAACAATGTTTCTGGAGCTGTGGGTTGTAGTCTGATTATCCTTTGCTTCACATTTAATACCACTTATGAGTGAGTACATACCATGTCTGTCTTTCTCAATCTGGGTTACATCACTTGTGATTTTTTTTCTAGCTCCATCCATTTGCCTGCAAATTTCATGACATTGTTTCTTATAGCTGAGTAACACTCCATTAAATAAATATACACATTTTCTTTATCCATTTTTCAGCTGAGGGGCATGTAGGATGCTTCCAGGTTCTGGCTCTTATGAATATGCTGCTGTGAACATTGTTCAGCAAGTGCCCTTGTGGTATGATTGAGTGTCCTTTGGGTATATGTCCAAGAATGGTATCACTGGGTCTTGAAGTAAATTGATGTCCAATTTTCTGAGAAACCACCATACTGATTTCCAAAGTAGCTATATATAAGTTTACCCTCCCAGCAGCAATGGAGGAGTGTTCCCCTGACTTCATATTCTCCCCAATATAAGCTGTACTAAGTATTTACGATCTTAGCCATTCTGGCAGGTGAAAGATGGTATCTCAGAGTCATATTGATTTTGCATTTCTCTCAGTGTCTGTGCTTCTGGGGTTATATTTAGTAAGTGGTCTTCCTGCCAATGTATTTAAGGCTAATTTCCACTTTCTTTTCTATCATGTTCAATGAAACTGGATTTATGTTGAGGTCCTTGATCCACTTGGACTTGAGTTTTGTGATTAGTGATGAATATACATCTATTTGCAATCTTCTACATGTTGACATCCAGTAATGCCAGCACCATTTGCTAAATATGCTTTCCTATTACCATTGTACCATTTTGGCTTCAAAACTAGATAACAAGCAGGACCCTAAGAGGGACACATGTGTAGGGAGACATTGTAGCCCTGCCTCCTAGTAGCCCAGACAGGTGTGCCAGGACATGCTCGTGAGGGCATGGTGAGGGGAAGTCTAAGGTGACTCAGAATGGTTCTTAAGGGACAGTGCACACGTGGATACCCTCTTCTCCCTGCTCCCTTCTCCTCTCTCTGGCCTAGCTGCCTTTGGCTTGTGCTTGGCAGGTATATCTGAATAAAGAAAACCTTGGCCTTGCTGACTGGATCACTCAACACATATAGATCCCTCTGGGAAGGGAAATAGATGTGATCTCAAGGGTAAACTGGAAGCAAGAGGCAGATGTAGTCAGGGTTTCTGTTCTGCCTTGTCCCACTGCCCTTCAGCCCCAAATAAATATACAAAGACTTATAGAAATTATAAACTGTTTGGTCAATGACTCTGGCTTCATACTGGCTAGCCCTTTCTTAAATATTAATCTGTTATTAAACTATGTATTCCTAGAAGGCTCTGGTTTACCCATAATGCTCTGGCATGTTACTACTTTAGTGACTACTTGGCATTTCCTCTTAGCCTCTCTCTGTATCCTCTCCCCAGAATTCTCCTTGTTTGGTAGCCCTGCATATACTTCCTTCCTCGTTACTGGCCAATCAGTGTTTTATTAATCAACCAGTAAAACAAACATTATAGAGAAGAGCAGCCCTCATCAGGAAGAAGTAAAGGGGAGTGGGAGGGGGGACATGAGGGAATAGGATGGGAGGGAGGGATGTACTGGGAGAGCAATGAAAGTGATGTCTTGATAGAGAGAACCACTATGGGGTTAGGGGAAAACCTGGTGCTAGGAAAATTCCCAAGAATCCACAAGATGATCTCAGCTAAGACCCCTAGCAATAGTGGAGAGTGTTCCAAACTGGTCTCCTCTTATAATCAGATTCGTGAATACCCCAACTATCATCACAAAGCCTTCATTCAGTAATTGAAGGAACCATATGTAGAGATCCACAATCAAGCACCTGGCTGAGCACCAAGAATCCAGTCAAAGAGAAGGAGGAGGGAATATATGAGCAAGAGAGATCCAGATAATGATGGAGAAATCTACAGAGTCAGCTGAACAAAGCTCATGGAAACTCATGAACTCTAGAGCAGTGGTACCTCCATGGGATTGAACTAGGCCCTCCATATGCGGAAGACAGTTGTGAAGCTTGGCCTCTCTGAGGGGCCCCTGAGTATAGGACCAGGATCTATCCCTGGTACATGAGCTAGCTTGTTGGAGCCCATTTCCTATGGTGGGATGCCATGCGCAAATCTAATACAGCAGGGCTGAACTTGGTCCTGCTCCAACTTAATGTGCCAGAATTTGTTGACACCTCATTCAAGCCCTTACCTGTTGTGATGAGTGGATTGGGAATGGGATGGGGGAAGGAAGGGGGTGTGGAAGGAGAGGTGATTGAAATGTAAAATCAAATTGAAAAATACATAAAATAATTAATCTTAAAAATGTTTCATCAGATCTGAAGGTCAGCTAAGTGTGTTATGTTGACTGGTATTGACTATGATTATTGATTGGAGAATACATCTAGGCTTTGAGAGTTCAGCCTGATTTGTATGCAATGTAATTTGCCACATATTAACAATTCATTCTTTATAAAAATAAATAAAGGAATAAATAAAAATACACTAAGTCCTACTAGATACTTGAAAGCATCCCAAACTAGGAAAGTAGCTACAAGGGACTACCTTACAATATTTTTGAAAGCAAAGGAATATTGTTTGTAGTCTGTAACATTTGATGATTTGAAGGTAATAAGGACAAATTAGAGATAACATGGTGGATGAGCTAATTTTCAATCTCAGAAACAGTTTGTTTTCAGTTGTTTTGGTCTTAGCTGTTCTGACTTGCGTAAGATGGAATCTCAAATTTATTTTAATTTGTGAATGTATAAATTCTAATGACATTGAACAATTTTTAACATTTCTTAGCCATTACTATTTATGTCCATAACTTTTTGCTCAGATCTATAATCCATTTTTAAATTGGATTTTTTGCTTTATTCTGGTGTTTGAGGTATTTATGTATTCAGGATATTTTTAATTAATTTTTTAAATTATTTTTACATACCAACAACAGTTTCTCCTCTCTTTTCTTCTGCCATTCCCTACCCTCACTTCCTTCCTACCCAAAACCATCCACTCTTCAGAAAGTGTAAGTCCTCCCATGGGAGTCAACAAAGCATGGTATATTAAGTTGAGGCAGGACCAAGCTCCTTCCCTAATATAAAGCCTGAATGAGGCTTCCCCCACATAAGTAATGGGTTCCACAAAGCCACGTCATACACCAGGGATAATCCCCTATTGGATGGATAGCTGGCAAAGATTTTCTAGCATGCTATGGGCTTCCTCTTCAATGAAATGAATGTTTATGCTTCTATATAGAAACTTTTCAGTTTACTATGTCCATTTTGTCAATTTGGTGTCTTAAATTTTATATGAATGAAATTTTTTTCATGAACTCATTTTTGACACCCACACCTTACATGATATTGCCTATGTTTTCTTTATCATTTTTTGCATTTCAAGTTTTACATCAAAGTCTTTTATCTACTTAAAGATGGTTTTTCTACAGAGAAATACCCACAGCTCTCATTTCATTCTTCTACATGTGGACATTCAAGTTTCCTAGCACCATACTATCAGTGCGTGTATTTGGTATATTTGTCAAATATCAGATGTCTATAGCTGCAAATACTCATATTTGAGTCATTTATTTTGTTCTATTGATCTACATGTCTGCTTTTGTGCCAATATCATATTGTTTCTAGTACTAATGGCTCTATAATATAAATTGAAATCTTTTATGATAACCTGTTGTGAAATACTGTTTATGATTTAATAAAGGCACTGAAGATCAGTTGCAAACCTAGCCACAGCAATAGAAACTGGGCAGTAGTGGCACACATCTTTAATCCCAGGGCTCAGAAGACAGAGGCAGATGAATCTCTGTGAGTTCAAGGCCACCCCGGGCTACATGAGAGTAAATCAGCCTAAAAGAGAAACAGAGCTTGCACATTTAATCCCAGCGCTATATAAAACAGGAGCAGGCATTCAGTCTTTGGCAATTAGTATCCAGCCATGTACAGTTCAGGATCTCTCCAGTCTTGGTAGAGATAAGAGCTCTCTGGTGGCTTGGCTGCTTTATTTTTCTGATCTGCTTGCACTCCAATATCTGTCTCTGGGTTTTTCTTATTTGCTCTACAGTAACTCTTCCAGAATTGCTCACTATTCTTAGGATTTCTTTGGCTATCTGGAGTATTTCGTGATTCCATGTGGATTTTTGTTTTTTTTTCCTATATGTTGATACATTTTGGAATTTATATTGAGATTGCATTGAATCTTTAATTACACTTTATAGATTAGTCTTCTTAACAATCTCAAATATAATAAATCATTTATATGAACCTAATGGCAAAATTCACATATATATTTCAAGATGATTAGAAAACACCTTTTACAAAATCCAACATATTTGCATGATGATAAATCCAAATTATAATAGGAGAGCAGGAAACATTCTTCAACATAAAAAAGACTGTATGACAAATCTGAAAACAATGCCATCCTAAATGAAGAGAACTTAAGAAATGTCATTAAAATTAGGAATGGCAATTCTGGTCCACCATCCCCACTCCTTTCCAAAATAGGTCTTGAAACACTGCTTAGGCCTGGCAGTGGTGGCACACATACACCATTAATCCCAGCACTCAGGTGGCATAGGCAAACAGATCTCTGTGAGTTTGAGACCAGCCTGGTCTACAAGAGCTAGTTCCAGGACAGCCTCCAAAGCCACAGAGAAACCCTGTCTCAAAAAAGAAGAAGAAGAAGAAGAAGAAGAAGAAGAAGAAGAAGAAGAAGAAGAAGAAGAAGAAGAAGAAGAGGAAGCAGCAGCACTGTTAGCGCAATAAGAAAAAAGATGTAAATTAAAATGGTACAAATTCAAGAAGTCAAATTATCCTGATTTTTAGATTTTATGATACATATAAACATGCATATACATACATATAATATACCATATATATATATACATATATATATTCATAAATATTGCAAAATAATTCTATCAGAATACTTCTGGAAATAACATGGCCAGATGTAAAACCATCCTACAATAATAAATAGCCATCTGACATATCAAAAACAAATATTCTGAGAAAGAGAAAATGTACACAGTTCCATTTCCCATAGGCTGAAAGAAAATAAAATATGATGGAATACTGAATAATATGTAATGTGTTGAATAATATAATATAATTGAAAGTAATAATATAAAAAATTATCATGATGCTATTAAAGGATTTGAATGATATCTAAAATTAAAATGCTAAATCTTTGAAGAAAGAAATTTGAAAAAAACAGAAAATAAAAAAAGTAGAAATAGAAAATAAATTTTAAAATATATAATTCTCACAAAAATCCTAATTGTGTTCTTTGTAATATTATTGAGAAATATTAAAATTTACATACATGCATAAATGAACTCTCTCTTGGTTAGCTTATTATTACTGTGATGAAACAACATGACTAATAGAAAGTTGATGAGGGAAGGGTTTATTCGGCTTGCTTTCAAATCAGAATTTTGTTCTTTAAGACTATAAAGAATGTCCTTTGTTTTCATCTGGAAGCACTAAGGACCCCTTAGACAAACCAAGATTAGGAAACTAAAAACATGCTACAAGTATCACCATACCTGATTTCAGTTTATACTACAGAGCCATAGTCATAAAAACAACATGATTCTGGCATAAGCATAAATAGGTTGATGGAATACAATAGAAAACCAAAATATAAACCTTGGTTGATACAGATGCCTAATTTGGACAGTAGAAGCCCTTCAAACAAACATTATTGGTAAAACTGGATGCATACACATAAAAGAAAGAAACTATGGCCTTAGCTTTTATACTATAGGAAAAAAAATCAACTACAGTGGACAAATTACCTGATTATAAAATCTGAAACTCTGAAACAGTCAGGTAGTTAAAAATGATTCAATGGTTAGATTTTAACAAAGACTTTGTCAAAAAGAACGATGGTGATTTGAATAAGAAATATCTCCCATGTGCTCAGGCACTAGGTCATGTGGTCTCCAGTTGGTAGACCTATTTGATGAGGTGCTCCAGCTTTGTTGAGGGAAATACATAAATAAGGGTATGCTTTCACTAATTATAGCCTCATCCCCACTTCTAGTTCAATTTTCGTGTGTGTGTAATTGCTGAGTTTCTCATTCCTGTTGTCATGCCAGCAACTTACCTCTATGCCTCCTAAGTAATAAGGAACACTTATGCCTCGGGATCCATAAGCCAAAATAAAGACTTTTTTCCACAAATTCTTTTGATCATGACATTCTATCAGAGCAACAGAAAAGTAAGACAGGAAACCAATCACTTTAGAAATAATATGAAAAAAATAACAAATGGTATATCATTGAATTAAAAAGTTTCTATGTAGCAAAAGAAATAATTAATTGAGTGAAGAGACAGTTCAGAGTATTGAAGAAAATCTTTACCAGCTCTACATATGACAAATGAATAATTCCTAGAATATATAAAAAATTCAAAACCTAAAGAAAAATAATCAAACAACCATAACAACATATGAGCTTATGAAATGAACTAGAAAATTGACTATCAGAAAATGAATTAAATTATGGTTAGGGGAGAATCTACAACTACTAATTTATAAAACTAATATAATCCCCAACAACAATCTGTAAACATGAGTTCATGAACAAATAAGTGTAATTTTCACCTCTCATTACAGAAACTTCTCTTTGAAACAGACAAAGACAAAGATTTCTCTGGGAAATATCAATCAAAATGCAGAGTAATAGTGTCCAGTCTAAGGGGATTCATCAATGAAAGCTGCCTCACATTAGGCTCAGGGAACATTGTGGAAAAGGGAGCAGAAAGATGATCCTGATGACCCGGGAGTTTGCTGTGAGACTGAGTCTCCTAGTAATAGCAGAATTTGCAACCATAAAGTCTTACCAATATGACTACCCAAACATGAGTAGCACATACTAAAGTAGATGTTCAACTCTACAAATATACTATAGGATGGCAGACTGACAGACAGTGTTCCCCAGTGAAGAGAATATCAATTGTTTGTCAAGTGTCAAATGTTTATTTCTGAAAACATATATATAAGTAACATTATACAGACTGACTGGATTAGATTTAAGAATCTATATGTATTTATTCTAAATACAATTCATTCTATCATTCTATCTCACCCCCATCAAAATGATAATCATTAAGTAGCCAAAGAACAACAAGTGCTAATGAATATGGAGGAAAAGGGAACCCTTGTACTTTACTGGTAAGAAAGTAAACTAATCTACTCACTGTAGACACTAGCATGGAAGTTCCCAAGAGGCAACTACAGATTTGTATTATCATGCAGGTATCACATTAGTTAGAATTTATTCTATAAGCCATATATAGCTCAGAGATACATGCATACTGATTTTTATTGCAGCACTGTTAACTGTGCCTTTTTTGGAACCAGTTTAAATATCCATCAACAGAAAGGTGGATCATGACATGTATAAATTTGACTTTCAACCACAAAGACCAAAGTGATGATATTTGGGGAAAAAGACATGTAACAGGATATAAACATATCAAGCCAATTTATGTATTTTCACCTAGACAAATACCCTGTTTTATTTCATTCATGGTTCCTAGATTTTATACAGATACATATTATATTAAAGTAGAAGAAAATTATCTGGTTAGTGTTGAGGAATAAGAAATAGAAGGCAGAAAAAGGATAGAAGAAGTGTGTATGGGAGAAATACTCTTACAGTACATTATACTTTGTATAAAACTGAAACTAGCACTACATACAGTTAGTGCATCCAAACTTAAAATATATCACTTTGTAACTTATGGTGGGATACTCTCTTGGCCTAGATCCACAGGGGAGGGCCTAGGTTCTGCCCCAATGAGGTAACAGGCTTTGATGATCCACAGTGGGAGACCTTAACCTCCCTGAAAATTAGATGGGGGATGAAATGGGAAGGTGATGGGGTAGGAAGGAGAGGCAACAGGAATTGGTATGTTATGTTAAAATAAGATTGGTTTTAATTTAAATAAAAATTAATTTAAAATCACATTCAAATACATCAGGTATTTGGAATTTAAAATATTTTCTTTGCTATGTACACAACATGCAGTAAATCTGATTAATTTGCACATTGAATTAGAATCATGGGGGAAGAAGTGAGGAGAAAGAGGAGAAGAGGTGGGGAAGGAGGAGGAGAACATAAGGGATCAGGTAGGCTGAGTTGGGGGAAGAACACAGAAGGAAAGGAAGGAAAGAGATATCTTAATAGAGGGAGTTGTGTCGCCAGCGCCAGCGCCAGCGACCAAAGAACCGGACCAGGTGAGAGTCTGCGGATTAAGAAGGACACAACTTGGGTCATTGAGTAGAAGTGAAGTGAATGCCATCAGTTTATTGCAGCCAGCAGCTTATATACAAGGGGAGATGGGAAAACATCACCTGCTAGCAGAAAGCACTCCCATACCCTATCATAAACAAGGAAACCACAAACCCCCGCCCATGGCAATGAAGCAAGAAGAGGATGGGGCCAAGGCATCTTGTTTCAATAACAAGAAAGGTTCATAACAGGATGTTAGTGGGCGAGGCTTAGAAAAGCATGAGGTACCTGTGATTATGCTGGAAAACAACTCACAGAGACCCTGTGTGGAGTGGGTCCCAACAGAGTTGTTGTGAGTTTAATGAGAAATCTGGAACTAAGGTAATCTCCAGGGATTCACAAAGATGACTCCAACTAAGAATCTAAACAATAGTGGAGAGGGTGCTTGAAATGCCCTTACAACATAAGGAGATTTATGACTACCTTAAATACCATCATAGAGCCTTCATGGAGTAGCTGATGGAAGCAGATGCAGAGATTCACAGCTAAGTACTGAGGAGAACTCCTGTAATCCAGTTGGAGAGAGAGAGAAGTGATAAGCAAAGGGGTAAAGACCATCCTGGGGCAACCCCCAGAAACAGCTGATCTGTGCAATTGGGAGCTCACAGATTCCAAACTGACTGACTGACTGACTAATGGGGAATATACATAAGGCTGAACTAGGCTCCTGAATGTGAGTGTCAGTTGGTGGACCTGCACAGACTATGGTGCCTCTGGCAGTGGATCCAGTATTTATCCGTAGTGCACATTTATCCCATTCCCCAGGGGCTCAGCCTAGATACACAGGGGAAGGCATAGGTACTGTGCCCAAATGATGTGATAGACTTTGATGATCATCCATGGGAAGCCCCACCTTTCCTGAGGAGTGGATGGGGGGTAGGATGGGGAGTTGATGGGGAAAATGGGAGTGCAGGAGGGAGAGGGAACTGGGATTGGTATGTAAAATAAGATATTTTATTTTATAATTGTAATTAGACCAATTTTAAATTAGCAACAAGATTCTTTTACATGTAAATCCCAGATTCCTCTTCCTCCCCTCCTCCATTGCCACCCCACTTTCTATCCCAAACCCTTTCTCCTCCCCAGGGATGGGTTCCTTGGGGATCCTCAGAGTCTGTCATATCATTTGGAACAGGGCCTAGACCCTCCTCCATGTGTCTAGGCTGAGACAGTATCCCTCTATGGGGAATGGGCTCCCAAAGTCCATTCCTATACTTGGGAAAAATATTGATCTGCTACAAAAGGCCCCATAGATTGCTCAGACCTCCAAACTGACATCCTCGTTCAGGGTGTCTGCAACAGTCCTATGGTGGTTTCCCAGCTATCAGTCTGGGATCCATGAGCAACCCCTTATTCAGGTCAGCTGTTTCTTTGGGTTTCTATAGCCTGGTCTTGACCACTTTGCTCACCACTCCTCCCTCTCTGCAACTGGATTCCAGAGTTCAGCTCAGTATTTAGCTGTGGGTATCTGTTTCTGCTTCCATTAGCTACTGGATGAAGGCTCTAGGATGGCATATACTGTAGTCATCAATCTCATTATCAGATATGGGCATTTATGGTAGTGTCTCAACCCTGAGTCAGGTAACCCAGTCACAAAAAGACAAAAAATGGTATGTACTCACTCATGTATGGATTTTAGACATAGAGCAAAAGAGGACAAGCCTACAATCCATACCGTCAGAGATTCTAGGAAACAAGGAGGACCCTAAGAGCGACATACATGGTCCCCTGGAGAGAAGGGGAAAGGGACAAGATCTCCTGAGCTATTTGGGAGCATGGGGAGGGGAAAGGAAGCTAGAAAAAAGAGAAGGGAAGAAGAGGAGGGGAGAGGAGGACATGAGAAAGCAGGAAGATTTATAAACAGGAAGAATAGAGGAGAGCAAGAAAAGGGATACCATAATAGAGGGAGCCATTATAGGCTTAAAGATAATTCTGGCACTAGGGAAACTTCCAGAGATCTACAAGTTTGACCCCAAGTAACAATCTAAGCAATAAGATAGTTTTTAATTCAAATAAACCAAAAGACTGCTACATTGACTAATTCAGCCTCTGACTATTATCATTTGTTACTTCTGTCCCTTTATTTATTATTACTGTAATTGTTAATATATTATGTACCATATGGTATCAATCATGTCATAGTCATAGAATAGCTTAGCTTTAAAATTCATTCTTACATATTAAAATGCAAGAAAAGAGTATATTTAAAACTATTTCATTGAAGTTCAGCCACCACCTTATTATATAAAGTAGTTGTCTTTCTTTAAAAACGATGTTTCAGTGTTATTTTGAGATTATATGTGCACATTTCTTTGTGTGGTATGTACACACATAAGTGCATGTGCCTGCATTATCCAGAAGCATTGATTCCTCAGAAGCTGGAGCTTTAAGTGTTTATGAAGCATAACGAGGATCCAGGAAACCAAACTCAGGTCTCCTGCTTGAACAGTAGTGTTGTTAACAACTGAGGCATCTTTCCAGCCCTGTGGCTAACTTAGAACTATGTTGGTTTCTTTGAAATAAAAACTAGTATTATTTAATTCAATCTTCTCTTCTTCATAAAAATTCCCCCACTTCATATGCCACATATAATATAAAAGAAACACATAATTTAATTTGGGTACAACTTAAGGATCTTTCTTATACACAATATATGAACATGAGTATCTCTTATAGTATTATAAAAATATTTGTAATATTTTCTACAGCTTGGTTATCTGTTACTATTATAGGGATTACTAACACTGGCATCAAACATTACAGGGTTTGATATTGAATGACTGATTATCAGTTTTAAATGAAGTGTAGTATCCAAATTTATGAAAATTCTTAATAAGAGCCAATGACAGAATTTTAACAGAATGAAAACTTCATGATATATTTTTGTTAATATCAGTTGACTCTATAGACTAATGAGGTCAAAATAACATTATTTTTTACTAGCACAGTTAGAGACAATGTTGATAGCTTTCCATGTCTGTGCTGAGAAACTGTGAATTTTTTGGCAAATCCTGTAATAACCCTTCAAGGACCCAGAGACATCCTATATTTAGGATGTTGAGCAATCAAAGGAAAAGGGGCTGCTCTTGTCAGTCACACAGAGTGTGTGGCCTAAACTGAAGGCTTCCTTACTGATAGTGTGAATCCTTTGTCCTTCATAAGCATTCATTTGTCATCAAACCTCACGACACAAAGAAGAAAGTATCACAGCCACTTTTTAGAATTGGGTTTGCTGCAGCTGTCACAGACTTAAGAAATCACTCTTTGGATTTTCTGTTTCTCTTCTTTACAGCTGATAATGCTTCAGGGGTGTGCTGAGGAGAGATTAGCGTCCAGTAACAGAAACCACAGGAGAAGCACCACTATGCTTGTTGTCTGCTGCCTCGGTCAAAGTGAAAAATTATCATACTTTGATGAATAGAACCTGATGTGCTGAGAAACACAGAAAAATCACAAAATGTAAATTAAAGAGCTTGTTTATATTCAAAGGGAGGCTCAGATTGTTTCGAATTTGGCTTTCTCCAGATGCAATTCAATGACAAGCCTGTGTCCCTGAAAGAAACATTTTTCTATAGACAGGAAAAGCAATGAGGCCCATACCTTTATTTTGTTTTTCATGCTCTGTGGAAGAGCTTTGGAAAGCTGATCATTTCCATGCACAATACCCATTAAAGCTTCATTCCTCGGAGCATTTTGGGAAACTCTTGTTTCCTGAAAAACATCTTAAAGAGTCTCATGCCAAGAGGTGCCAACACTGGAAATGTGCTCAAGGTATTTCTCACATTGGTTTTCAGCATATATGATTGGTCTGCAATTAATTTATCCTTTATTTGTCTAATGAGCAATTTTCTGGGAATTTGAGAGGGGAAAAGAGAGATGGAAAGACAGCCTGCTACTTCGAAGGCTCAGTGTTTTGACAGATGAAATGAGAACAGCAGTAGTTCTTAGTAAGTATTCATGTCTTTAATCCTCATGACATGAAAGGTAGATAATGAACCTGCCTCTGTTATGCCAGAAGATGAAACAATTTACTCTTTAGTGAAGCTTGGATAAATGGGTCAGAATGAAGATAGCAGAAACATGTTTACATAAGCATCTGACTTTTAATACCTGAGTTAGCTCAAATCAGCAGAGAAAGGAGACTATTTCTACAAAAATGCTGAAACTGCTAGACTTCCAATTGCAGAAGTTGATTCTTGAGCCTTAAAACTGGAAATAACTTTAGAATTTGATCTGTCTGAGAAAGCACTACTTACCCAAATAGCTTCAGTATCTAAATTACATTAAAAATTAAATGCTTTGTATTGCAACAAAGGAAGAAAGTTAAAGATGTAACCATCACAGGACCTAATAAACATTGCAGATCATAAGAGTAAAGATAAAACTAAGAAAAGACAAACAAATTAACAAGAAACCCATTCACACATCTTAAAATGGTTACAACAACCTAATAACATTGTTGGTAAGCAGTCGGAATATATGAAGGTCACATTTATTATTGGCAATAAAAAGCTAAATATTATAAGTAATGTAAATGACAGCTTGGCATTTTTACATTAAACCTAAGCTTTGTCTCTAATTATAAATACAAATTAGAATTCAGTTTTTTTTTAATTTTTTGTGTCTATTAGTTCATAAAGACATATTACAAAGCAGTAATCTAATTATGCTTCACTCTTCATAAGTCTGTAATTTATAAAAGCAATATAGAAAATCTATGCAACCAGGGCATCCTTTTTGTAAATAGATAATACTAACTGCATATTTTTAAAAGAATTTAACTGGCCATGATTTCAGAAATAGTTTTCTTCTTTAATGTTGTTGCACTGTTTTTATTTTATTTTGCTTGAAATCTTAACAGCTGACACAGGTGTTTTCTAAGCAAGGTTTGCATGTTATTGAATTAAAATGTTACTAAAGTGTTTTATTGACAAATATTGTATGATACACAAAATTTTACCAAAGACAACATTTTATAGAGTGATGAAGGATGTATTCTATTTCCAGATGCTAGAAAGTCAATACTGATCTTAACCAAATAAGTCTTGTGTCATATTTTGACCTACAGATTTGAAAGGTAATACATATGGGGATAAAAAAACAAGTTTTTTTTATATTTTTAACAACAATAATAGAATCCTAAAGATTCTAAGTTTATTTTAAATGGAACAAAACAAATTACCCAAGGGTGGCTTACTGTATGGTTATGGAAAATGGCATAGGAGAAGGAGGTATCTGAGTATCTCAGAAGAGCCAGGAAAGAAATGTTACAGAATCCAAGGCCATTCAACACCTCTGAAAGGGCCTTATTCATCAAATGGAAGTTGTTTTCTCAAGGAAAAAGATTTATTTAGTAAGCCAGAAAAACTTAGAATATGGAGGACTGGCACAAAGAAAGACCGTCTTAACGTACCTTTATCTTCAGGCGAATGAGTTGGATGGGAAGGTTAGGTTAGGAAGTGATTGATTATTCCTAACTTCTAGGCACCTCGGGTGATCAAGAGGAGGATATTACAAACCCCAGCAGCTGACCATCTGTTAATCACAGTGCTGTGCCCCTGGAAATCCTGAAAGCTTCCTAAGTTTCTTTGGTCTTGGCATCATCAATCTTCAAGGGTGAGGAGAGGATCCAAGGAATTGGGGAATAAATCAACAGGAGCTGCTCTATGTGGCAAATCATTCTTCCTTCCTTCCTTCCTTCCTTCCTTCCTTCCTTCCTTCCTTCCTTCCTTCCTTCCTTTTTTTCTTTCCTTTTTTTTAAACTAAATAAGTCTTATTTTACATACCAATACCAATTTCTTCTCCCTCCCTTCATCCCAGTCCCTCCACCATCTCCCCATCCCCAATGTCCACTCCTCAGAGAGATCATCAAAGCCTGTCACATCATTTGGGTGAAGAACTGAGGCCCTATCCCCTGTATCTAGCCTGAGAGAGTATTCCTCCATAGGGAACGGGCTCCAAAAAGCAAGTTCATGTACTAGGGATAAATACTGGTTTCACTGCCAGTGGCCCCATAGACTGTCCAAACTTCCCAACTAACATACACATTCAGGAGGCCTAGTTCGGGCTTATGCATGTTCCCCATCTGTCAATCTGGAATCTGTGAGCTCCCACTTGCTCAGGTCAGCTGTTCTGTGGGTTTCCCCAGCATACTCTTGAGCCCTTTGCTCATCACTCCTCCCTGTCTACAACTGGATTTTAGGAGTTCAGCTCAGTGCTTAGATGTGAATCTCTGTTTCCACTCCCATCAGCTACGGGATGAAGGCTCTAGGGTGACATTTAAGGTAGTCATCAATCTCATTGTAGAAGAAGGGCATTTAAGATAGTCTCTCCACTATTTCTTAGATTTTTAGTAGTGGTCATACTTGGGGATTCCTGGGAATTTCCCTAGTGCCAGATTTCTCGTTAAGCCCATAACAGCTCCCTCTGTCAAGGTATCTCTTTCCTTGCTTAGAGACATGGGAGGAAGCCCCAAACCATGCAACTTATGAAATGTTTCTTAAATGATGACCAGGGGTACATGTAGAACTAAGGAGAAATAATTAGATACAAAAGTTAAGTTAGGAAAGGAGGCAGAAATACTAGGGTTTCAGGGTGTTTTAGGTGCTCATTGGTTACCAAGAAAGGTTCAAGTAAAGTCATGGCTTTGGACAAGAGCAAATTTGATTTCGGGACAATTGCTATTATCATAATTACATATCAGAGGTACTATCCACAGCCAAGCTAGAGGGAGACTAACAAACATATTGCTCTCCCTTCTCACTTCTTACTTCCCAAATCAGTGATTATTAGACAAACAAAAATAAGTCACTAAAAGAAGGTGAACCTAGAAGGTTTTATTTGTTATTCCTTAGTTTCAGAAGGAAATATTACAAATTAATCAAATTTATTAAAATGAACCCAAACAGCAATAGTAAGCTAAGTGTCTGGGATATTTCAAAGGGGTTAGTCTGATAAAATTTAATTCATGTAGTTAATGAAGTCATATTAGAATACAACCAAAGCAAACCTAAATATCTTGTGGCTCATAATGACATCAGTGAATGATTAGAGTAATAACAAATGGCATTTTCAGATATGACAAGGATAAGGATGCTAACATAAGTTACATCTGTTTTTTTTTATCATTTTAGTCCTGTTGCTCTATTGTTGTTATTCTTTGTACTATTTATATATAAATAAATAAGTTATATTAAGTCCTATCAGTACAGTAGTTTTAACAGAGTATAATGTGACCTTATCTTTTTTAAGTTTTTTTTGAATAAAATTTTTATTAATTTGTAGAAGGTAGAATATGCATATAATGAATTTTGAGCACTCTCCCCCTTGTCCTTCTAACTCCTTCCTTTCAGATCCACTCCTGACCTCCAAATCCCTATTAACTTCTCAACCTGTGCTTCTCAACTCCTTTGGGGTCAAATGTCCCTTTCACAAGGGTTGCATGGCTGTCCTGGTTTTATTTTGCTGTCTTTACATGGCATAGCCTTTATTTTCAGTTTAATCACCTAGTGTTCATGTTATTCTTGTAAATTACATATATCTGAATTTTCTAAAGCTGGAAAACAATGGTTTTACATTGATTGTTCAGTCTACTTTTTGAATATTTGATACATACTAGTATATGAGGCAACATTTTTCATTTCTTGGTTTAAACATGATGGTGACTTACTTTTTTTCCTAGATGCTACTCATTGTGCTTCTCCTATATCAAGAAAACTCCAGACATAATTCATATATAAAAAGAAATGTTTCTTTTTACTCTCAGTTTTGAGGCTTTCTACCCAGTATGCTTTAGTCCTGTTGATTTTAGGTCTGCAATGACATATCATGGCCAGATGAAAAGGAAGAGAGACCATTGATCTCACAGCAAGGATTTGGCAGAGAAGAGGTGACGGTATCATCAACCACTTCAAGATTGCTTACAGCTACATAGCTTCCTCCTACTAATTCCCAGCTCATACTGTTTCAACTATCTCGAATCACAGAACTATTAATTATGCTTTAACATATACCACTGGGGAACATGAATTCCAACCACAGAATTTACTAACATCATTAATTGGCAGATT
Organism: Cricetulus griseus; assembly: GCF_003668045.3. Classification (NCBI taxonomy): domain Eukaryota; kingdom Metazoa; phylum Chordata; class Mammalia; order Rodentia; family Cricetidae; genus Cricetulus; species Cricetulus griseus. Next base: position 67,462,825 of record NC_048595.1, on the reverse strand, counting down.
TTGAGTAGAGTGTGTTGAACTTTGGAATATGTGCAAGCTTGAAAATAAAAACCCTTCTTGGAGTATAGAATTTTCTGACTTTTCAAAAGTATTTATATACCAATCTTGTCAATCCTCTAACTCCAATTCAACCATTGTGCTTATTTTTTGTGAGTGGTTGATGAAATATTTTGTTTTAGGAAGTACTTATAAGAATGGAATGACAAAGCAACAAGGTCATGTTCTTATAACATATTTGATTGTAGGATCAACACCTGTATTAAAAATATGCTCATTTGTATTCTGATTGGAAGAATACAAATGAGACTTTGCCTCTTCATCTACCCCTTGTGTGCATGTGACTGGCTTCTATTTGGGGGCTATGCAGTAGAAAGTGCTATTTTCTCCCAAGCCTTTCTAGTCACACATGTTTCATTTACATGAGGTAAAGAAATAAATAATCATACAGGAAAGTGCAAAGTTCTTTTCAAAAGGAACATTTTCAAACCTCACCACCAACCAATAAAGGCAGTGTTTTACCTGTACAAGTGTTGGCTGCAGTCAGTGTCTTGGCTACACCAGATATAGAATGTACATAATAGATTTCATAATAGTTTTAGTATGTCTGCCCCATATGGATAATGTTATGGATAAAGTTTCCATGCAATTTCTGGTTATTTATATCTTCTCCTCGTAAGTATTACTTGCTGTTTTTTATTTATTTTAACTGGATTGTTTCTTTCCTTTATGATGAGATGCAAACATTGATATTATAAATATGTTTTGGCCTTTGTCTTTTATATTTATTACACACATTCTCTCCATGTGCATGTCTTGACTTTCTTATTAAAAAAAAAACACTTTAATTACACTTTTTTTTCTGGTTTTTCGAGACAGGGTTTTCTGTGTAGCTTTGGAGCCTATCCTGCCACTCGCTCTGGAGACCAGGCTGGCCTCGAACTCACAGAGATCTGCCTGCCTCTCCCTCCGATTGCTGGGATTAAAGGTGTACACCACCAACATCTGGCTAATTACTCATTTTACGTTTATAAGATTTTGCCTGCATGTTTGTCGTTACACTCCATGTGAAGCCTGAAAAGGGCATCTAATACCATTGGGTGAAGTGATTGCTTCTCTGTGCCACCATTTGGGTACTGAAGATTGAAGCCAGGTCTTCTGGAAGAGCAGACAGTGCTTTTTATCACAGAGCCATCTCTGCAGCCCTCATACCTTTTCATGTTTAATCAATATCTATCAAATAACATAAAATATTAATTTTAATTTTTGTTTAACTAATTTTTAGAGCTTTTTTAGTCTTGCCAAAGAAATAAGTGCTGGCTCCATGATTAAAAGATTTTTATTGCAGTATTAATTTTGTACCAACAATAAGAAACATTTCAATTTCATTTCTCTTTATAAAATGAAAAAGGGTGCAAATAAATGCCCAGTGATGAATTTCTTAATAATCTGAGGCAATTGCTAGGGTGGGAATTATCTTTTTCTATTTATCTTCCTTTCCTGCTTTGTTACAAAACTGTGGTTGTCATTCTCAATTGTGACATTTTGTGCTTTTGCCTTGATCTGTCCTTATATGGCTTGGTTCTGTGACTTCATGCACAATATTAGAGTCAGTAAATGTTAATGACCATCTACATTTGTCATTATAGTATATACACATCTCTTTTATTAATATTAAAATATAATAACAACATTTATCTCTTCCCTTATCTCTTTCTAAACTTTTCTATATATCACTCCCCATTCTCCTTCAAATCCATGATCTCTTTTAACTAATTGTTGTTGCACACGTACATATATGTGCAACATACATAACTATTTCTAAATATAACCTGTTGAGTCTAAATAATAACCTATTATTATCATTATTCTCAGAGCTAACTATTTGACTCTATAGAGTCAATTGGTGTTTTCTTCCCTGGGGAAGACCACTTTTCTTCTTCCCAGTGTTCCTCACTTAACTATAGTATTTGTGTAGGGTTAAAGCCTCATGTACATTTCCCCACTCACTTTGGCTTGTCCATTGGTGTCATTCTTGTTCAGCTTATATTTGGACATTCAGATTGATGACACTATAAGTATGTAACTTCTGATGTTTATAGTACACACAATCCCACAGCAAACACCCTAATCCTCTGGCTCTCATAATCTTCCCCTCCACTCTGTTTCACAATGTTCTCTGATTCTCTGAGCCTTGGATGCAAGATTATTTTGTCTATCCATTTGGAATGTGCTTCACAACTCTGTATTTTGACTGCCTGGGGTTTTTCTGTAGTAGCCTTTGATGCAAGCAGAAGATATCTTCATGGGGATTCAAGATACAAGTTATTAATCTATTCCATTTCAATACTTTCCTTTCAAATTTTGCAAGACACACATCAATTTCTATAAAGGAGGTAATTTTAGGTTTGTGCATATTAAGTACATTTTGAAGCCCTTTAAATAATACAGTATACCTTTTAAGGACCTCCTTAAAGGTGGTAGGTACATGATGGCACATGGCTTTATCACTATGGAGGGAGAGGAAGGCAGATCCCTTTGAGTTCAAGGACAGCATGGTCTACAGAGCTAGTTCCAAGTTATCTAGGGATACACAGTAAGACCCTGTCTCAGATTAACATTTCATCTTGAATATTCATTGACAAAGTTTAAAAATTTTCATAGATATTTGTTAGCTGATTGATTTTTCTACATAGTTTTTTTTTCTGTGTAGCCTGGCTGTTCTAGAAGTTGCTTTGTAGACCTATGTTAATTTTATTTTTATATTGTTTCAATAATGCACTGAAATACAATTATTTTTGTCTTGTTAATATATCCTTTAATCAAGTTAAATTTATTATTATCACTCTAGTTTAGTAATCCATAAAATTTTAATAATATTTTCATTTATCTTTGGGAATTTTCATACATGTATACAATGTATTTTGGTCATATTTACCCCCACTTTTCTCCCTTCAACTCCCCTCAAAACTCATCCCACTGCCAAATTCATGTTCTTTTTAGAATTTCTCCTGAGCTTAATTAGTGCTATTCATGTACCTTCTGGGTGTGTGACCATCAACTGCAACATGTGAAACTTGGGCACTTTCTCAACGAATAGCTACTCTTCCTTGTCCCAGTAAACTGGCATTGCTCCTCACTTAGGGATGGAGCACTCTAATCCCTTCCATTACTCATAGTGGAAGACTGACAAGCTTGATTGTGTACAAATCCCATGCTGTCATCCACCACTACTGTGAGTTCATGGGCAGACAGACCAAGTGTTATCTAAAATGCAACATTTCACAGCACTAACCCCTGCCCTTCATGTCTTGCATTCTATAGTCCCATCTTTTGTGATGACCCTTGATACTTTGATGCAGTTTTTTTTTCTTTTAGGGATGTACACAAATTATTCAGAGCACTTTGACCAGTTAAAAGTCTCTGTAATAATCATTGTCCATTGGCCAAAGGAGCTTATCTGACCAAGACTGGCTGTAGCACTAATCTATAGATATGAATATAGATACTGGAAAGGAGTTTGACAATTTGACCTTTTAGCAAAACCACATCAGCAGTTTTCCATATAGAGATGTGCCATGCACATCCACAGGATCCTGACTAGTTTTCCTATAGCAGAATAAATTTTCTTCTGTGTAACAAACCTTGAATCCAATCAAAAGGAAGTTTGATAGCCACCACCATCACATCCACATCATGCCACTAGTACACCACAGAGACTACCTTGTCTGGTATATTGGCAATTTAGTATACAGAGTCCAGAGTTCTGTTACACATAATTCTTGTCTTGCTGTCCTAGCAACTCATATAGTTGTTTCTGGCACTATGAAAGTTATTCCAGCATGGAGGGAGTTTCCCAGTAGGATTAAGGATAATTACTCAGTCTTATGTGGTGATATTTTGCTTATGTTTCAACAAATATACTTGCCTGAAGATCAGAGTGCAGAGCTAGACACACTACTTAGCCATAGAGGCCAGGAAGTGGTGACACATACCTTTAATACCAGGACTCACCAGACAGAGGCAGATGGATCTGTGTGAGTTCAAGGTCACCCTGGGCAACATGAGAATAAATCAGTCTAAAAGAAAACAGAGCCCACAACTTTGATCCCAGCACTAGAGAGGTGGACAAAGGAGTGATATGGCTGGATGGAGACAGAAATATAGGGTGGGAAGAGACAGGAGCTCAGGCAGTCTAGGCAGTCAGTCTCAGGCAATCAGTCTGAGCATTCAGTCTGGGGATTCGTGGAGACAGGATAGGGCCATTTGGTCTGAGGTAGAAGTAAGAGTTAGTGGTTCGCTGCTTTCTTTCTCTGATCTTCTCCCCATATCTGACTCTGAGTTTTTATTGTTAAGACCAATGAGAATTCATGCAACAGTCTTACAGGCCAAGTGTGCAGTGTCTTCAAATATAGAGTCTTACCATCTAGTTATGGTGAGGAAAAGAAAAGAAAATAGCCAGTGCTGTTTGGGTGTCTATGCATCTCCCTGATCAACAACTTGTAGGGAGGTAATCCATGCATACCTCTGAGATTTTTTATTTAATAACCCTTGTATATCTATGCATAGTACCTTTTCAAATGCCTTTAAAATACATTATATTTTGTCCTTGGGAAATCTACTTGCATTGTACCATCCCAGCACATTCAGGCCTACTTTAGGAGGCACACTTCAACCACTGGGTTTTTGTTTGTTTGGTTGTTCTGATAAGTCTTCCAAGCCCACTCATCATCATACTCCCAGAACTAGCTCCAGAGGTGTAGGTTTCCCATGCAGGCTTTTATTAGTTTGTCTAGCCAGAACCAATCCCATCCTGTGATATCTTTATCTTCCTAAGCCTATCTCTGGTTATGAAACTCTTGTACTCAACTGGCTTAAAAAGAAGAGCATACCATATCAAATATCCAACCAAGAAAAGACGTCTCCATGCCTAGGTCACAACACAAGCACAAAAACAATATGGAAGGGCAGAACAGTATGTCTCCCATTAAATATACTAGTCCTACACACAGAAATATCTTAATGTGAGAATTACCTAGATGAATTTCAAGACACAGTCATAAGATTTATCAAATAATTCAATGATGATTCTAAAAAGACACAAAAAAACTTAGAGTGTGATGATTTTCTGGTTATTTTTTTGTTAACTTGACGCAAGCTTTTGATTGTGCTGTTTTATTTACAACAAATATAATCCAAACTAAGACAAGAGGATAGCTTCAAATGTGTGATTGCTATCCAAATAACACAAATACATGACAGAATAAAAAATAAAGACAATTCAGGATTTTTAATCTGAATTTAATAAGAACTCATGACAAAGTGGAAAAGAAATGGACAGACAATAAAGCAATGGGAAGACCCAGGGGAAACCTTACAATTAGAATGGAGAAAATAGAAGCTAGAAAGAATATCAGGACTTGAAAATAAAGTAGGGCAACTGAAACACTCAAATAAAGAATATGAAATATTCTGAATGCAGGCAAGAAATATTCAGGAATTTTGGAACTTACAAAAAGAACAAATCTTCAATTTCAAGGCATAGAAGGAGAAGATCTCCAGGCAAAACGGAGGCTAATAGAAGTAAACTTCCCTAAACTAAGAAAAGACATTTCCAAAGACATATAAGAGGTGCACTGAATACTAAATCTACAATATCATAAAAGAAGACACAACATATTTCAGTGAAAACAGTAAATAAAGAGAAACAGAAAAAGCATTGCAAGCTGCAAGAGAAATTCTTAAATAATCTATAGAGAAAAACTGATCAGAATAACATATTTTTCAACAGAAACTTCAAAAATCCAGAAGCACCAGGAACAATGTACAAGTTCAAAAAGACCACAGATGCAAACTGAAAAGTCAGAAAAACTATCTGGAATACAATATATTAAAAAATAGTGAATAAAGTTAATGAAAATGGTACTCAATGTTTCACTATTACTACAATGCTACTCATAATTAAATATGATTTTTTTTTACCAGATTGGGCACGTTTCTTTCTCTTTTGTACATTACTACAACTTCTAATAATTTTTAAATTATTTATATGTGCTAAGTTTATTCATTTTTGGATTATTTATCAAGCAAATTCATTAGTTAAATTTTGTTTATTTTGCATTTTAGAGTATGCTTGACCTCTGAATATAGAATTATGTGTTCCTTGAATACATCACAATTAGTAGATTTATGTATTTCATTTGCTAGCATGTTGCTTTTGCATCTGTGTTCATAATTTTTAGTCAACTGCAATGTTCTCTATCTAGGCACGTGCTCTATCACTGACTATATCCTCTGCTTAAACTTCAATGCATGAATGCACACTAAACACTGCACCAATGATGGCATCCTCAGCTTTGACTATTTACTGGATTATTCAGTGAAATGAGAAATTCAATTGAAAAACATACCACTCTTAGGTTGACCCCTAGGATATTTTCTTGATTCATAATAGTGAAAGACCTCAGAAGAGGTACTTTCGTAGAAGGAGACCCGCACCCAGGAATCAGCGAGACCACGAACTTGGATGCAAAAAAAGCAAGAGGCTTTATTAGTGGCGCGGGTACCCGGGTCTTAGCTTCTGTTAGGCCAAGCCCCGAGCCCAGGAAGAGGGGTCCTTATATAGGAGAAAAAGCACAGTACAGAAGCGAAAAGCATCAAATCAGCATTTTCTCAAGGTCTAGTAGTCAGGCGAAACGGCCTTGGCTTCATTTATCTTCTGCCGCGTCCAGATGGCTGAACTTGGGACGGAGCGATCCCTGTCAAGCGGGGGGGGGGGGGGGGGGGGGGGGGCCCTCTCGCCGCCTGCGGGCTCCTCGGGGCACGGTGCCAGGTGGGCGTGCTGGGGGCGTGAGCCCCGCAGGGGTGAACCGGCTGGGAAGTAGAAGCCTGCGGATGTGGGGATTGGGGGTCAGGGAGTGCAGGGGAGGATGCATCCGCCACGCGCCCTGCCAGCCGCCGACGGGAGGAGGAGGCAAACTTAAAAAAAAAGCTAAGGGGCGGGGGTCTTTCAATAGTGGTGCTCTGAGTAGGAATGGTCCCCATAATCTCAAGTATTTGAATGCTTGGTCATCAATGAGTGGAGTTATTTGAGAGAGATTAGGAGGTGTGACCTTTTGGGAGTTTCAGAAACCCAGGTGGGCTCAGTGTCAGTCTCTCTCTCCCTCTCCCTCCTCTCCCTCTCCCTCTCCCTCTCCCTCTCCCTCTCCCTCTCCCTCTCCCTCTCCCTCTCCCTCTCCCTCTCTCTGTCTCCTCTCTTCAACCTCCTCTACATCTCTAGATGTATAACTCTCAGCTACTCTTCCTCACCATGTCTACCCTCCACGAAGCTCATGGAATAAACCAGTGAAACTGTAAGCAAGTCCCAGCTACATACTTTCTTTCATAAAAGTTGTTTTAGTCACTCAGTCTCTTCATAGTAATAGAACAGAAGCTGGTCCCAGAAGTGGGGGTTTTACTGTCAAAAGTCTGACAATACTCTTTGTTATCAGAACACTGACTTTGGGACTTTGGATAAGGAAAGTAGTTTAATGCTGTAAGTGCTGTTTAATGAGCTGAACTAGTAGGGACATGAAAGACAATCGTGGTCAGGGTGATTTGAACTGTAGGGGCCTGGCTTAAGAGGTTTCAGAGGAGAAGAATTTTTGTATGTTGTCTAGGGATTATTCTTTCGATAATTTGATGAAGAATATGGCTGCTCTTTGCCTTTGTCTGAAGAGTGTTCCTTTGGCTAAAGAATAGAGATTTGGATTATTTTACTTCGCAGAGGAAATTTCAAAACAGCCTAGTATTGATTCTGTCATATGGTTATTAGTGTTTGCTCTTATGATGACTTATAATGAAAAGGACCAATTTGTGCAAGGAAAATTACAAAATTGGAGATTGAAGAGAAAAGGGGAACCAGAAAATGGAATGGAACTAAATCCTGTATTCAAGGAGATAAACACATTAAAGAAAAGCCTGATAGTAAATGGAAAGACAAGGAATGGTAACCCGGGGGGGGGGGGGGACCACACCCAATTAAGCTTCCAAATTGTGAAAAGGAATTAAAGAAAAGCTTAATCAGTGAAGGAAACCATTGAAAACAGAAAGCTGATATGGATGTAATTGATGGAAGTGTGTGTGTGGGGGGGTATGTTCCAGACACAAGTAATAGAAATTGGTAGCTTTGGCCATGTGGTTCTGGCTTTAGAGTCAAGGATACAAGAAAGGGGTTAGAGGATTTAATTCTGTGATTAAGGAACGCTTCTGAAGCCAGGCGTTTGTCAAGGGTATCCCTGCAAAGAGACCCAGAGAGAACATTGTGTGAATCTGTGATGGTAAAGCCAGGATTGCCTTAGACATCCCATGATGTTGGAGATGTTAGAATCATGGGATACCTACCAAAAAAAAAGATGAAGACTGGATGAGAAATCAGCTCAGGAGAAAGAAATTTGTTTTACTCAACCAAACTGAAAGAAATTGGAGATCTGAAGAATGCTTTGACAACAGACATATATATGCAGAGTTTAGAGTTTTCCCTGGAGTTTTAGGTCATTGTTTGGCCCAGTATTTCTTCACTATGCTCTCTTTCCTCCCTTTTGGAACAGCAATGTAAATTCTGTGCGATTTTGTGTTGGAAGTATGTGATCTGCTTTTTTATTTTGATTTTATAGGGGATTATAATTAAGCAATTGCTATGATTCTCAGAAGAGACTTTAGACTTTTAAACAGTCTTGAGACTCTTACAGATTTTGGAGACCTGACTGAATAAATTTGGCATTATGATATAACCACAAGTCTACTGAGGCCAGGGAGTGTAGTAGTTTGAATAGGAATGGCCACCATATTATAAAATTTTTGCATGCTTAATCATTATTAGGATTAGGAACTGTGGCATCGTTGCCTTGGTAGAGGAAGTGTGTCACTGGGTGTAACTTTTTTTGGTTTCAAAAACCCAAGCCAGACCCACTGGCTCAATCTCTTTTCTGCCTGCTGTCTTGGACCCAGATGTAGAATTCTCAGCTACTCTCTAGTACCATGTTTGCAAGCCTGCTCTGATGGTATGTCCCTTAACAATAATAGTTAATTTTGAAACTATAAGCAACCTCCAACTACATGTTTTCCTTTATTAGCATGGCCAGGGTCATGTTGTCCCTTCAGAATAACAGAACAGTGACTGAGGAAATGATCAAATTGGAAGTGTCTAATCTACTTGGGCTGGTGTCACTCCTGTGTAGGTAGTACTGGTTATATAAGAAAGCAAATTGAACAAGCAAGGGGAATCAAGCCAGTAAGCATCTTGGTACCCTTTTCAGTTCCTGCCTTGATTTCCTGCCATTTCATCCAGTACTGGACTGAAATGCATAATGTAAAATAAATCCCTTTCTTCTCAACTTGTTTTAGGTAATTTTGATTTTCACAGTGATAGAAATCAAACTAAGACAATGGATGTCTTTCCCTTCCATCACACTGAAAGAAATCTTATTTTTTTTTTATTGTAATTTATTAGTCTTGTTGAGACGTTGACAGATTGTCATTCATTAAGAGTAGCCTTTTACTTCTGGTATAAGAGCCTCTATTTATTTACATCCATCTTCTGTTATAACATATGTTTAAATAGTTTTCATTTTTCCTTGTTTGGGCTATGTATAAGTTTAGATACTTATTGATAACTGAAAAATTATTATCTCAAATGTTTTAAAAATAGCCCTCTTTGTTATATTTAAGTTTTTTAAACCTATGAAGATATTACAGAAATATGGTAGTTTGAAAGAAAATGGCCCCCCAAAAGAGTGGCATTATTGGGAGGTGAGGCTTTGTTGGAAAAGTATGTCCTTTTTGGAGGAAATTTGTCACTGAAGGGACAGTATTTGAAGTTTCTTTATTTAAGCCTTCTCAGTGTAATACAGAGTACCCTTTCCTGTTTCCTGATGATCAAAATGTCGCCCATATTATGTCTGCCTGAATGTCCCTACCATGATGATAATAGACGAAACCTCTAAAACTGAAAGCTAGCTACCTCAATTTAATGCTTTTTTCTTTAAAAGACTTGCTGGAGTTTTGGTGTCTCTTCATAAGAATAGAAACCCTAATTAAGACAGAAATTGATACCAAGGACTGAATATTTCTATGATAGGTCAGATCATGTGTTTGTTTGGAAGAATTTTGACTTTGGTACTTTGGATTATGAAAGAAGTGTAATGCTTTAAGCAATGCTTAATGGGACATACTAGGAGAAGCATTGAAGACAGTGGTGCTTTATGTGATTTGATGAACTGTTGAGTGCTCAGGAGAAGAATTTTAGTGAATTTTAATGAAGAAATTGGCTGCCTTTTATCCTTGTCCAGAGTTTGCCAGAGGCTAAATTAAGGGCTTTGGACTGGCAGAAGAAATCTCAAAATAGCCTAGTACTGACTATCATATGGAGACTTGTAATAAAAGGACCAAGATAGACAAGGTAAAATAGGATATGTAAATTTTGAGGAGAAAAAGAGCACCAGGAAATTGAATGGAACAAAATGTAGTTGGAATTTCTGTCCTGTCTGGTCCCGTAGCCATTTAGTCCCAAATAAACCCCAAAAGGCTTTATTAATTACAAAATATCTCAGGCTTCTTATTGGCTAGATATCTAATTATTAACTCATTTCTATTAAACTGTGTATTGCCATGAGTTTGTGGCTCACTCATAATGCTCCAGAATGTTATTCCTTCGATGGCTACATAACTTCCTCCTTGGCACTCACTCGCTGCATTTCTCTTCCCAGCCTTCTCCTGGTCTGGCAGTCCTGCCTACACTTCCTGCCTGGCTACATCCTGCCTGTCCATTGGTCAAAGCAGCTTTATTCATCAACCAATAAGATGAATATATATCCACAGCATACAGAAGGACATCCCCCATCAGCTATATCCTATGTTCTTTGAGATAAAAGAATTATGAAATGAAATGTAGGGAGTGGTGACCTACATGAAAAGATCCCACCCATATATGTTTCCGACTTGTGAGAAGAAAATAAAGAAAAGCTTAGAGACAGGCATGGTGGTACAAACCTTTAATCCTAGCACTTTGAAGCTAACAATCAAAAACAGAAAGTTGGTGAAAATGTAACTGAAAAAATGGGCTGTGTTCCAGCCCCCAGAAAACATCATAACTTGGCAGCTCCAGCCATGTAGTTCTGGCTTTAGAGTCAAAGATAGAAGAAAGGGCTATGGAATGTTCCTTCATGACTAAGGAAAGCTGCTGAGGCCATACATGTGTCAGGGATATGCCTGAATGTAGGCCGAGTGAGGACATTGTGGGAAGCTGTGAAGTTAAATCCTGGACTTACTTGGAGACCCAAGGTGTTGGAGATGCAAGAGCCATGGGATACCTGCCAAAGAGAGCTGCTAGCAGGGATTAGAACCAGCCCACTTGAAAGAAGTATGTTTCAGTCAACAAAGATGAAAGAAGTTGGAGATCTGAAGAGTGCTTTGACATCAGACATAGAGATGCAGTTTGGAGTTTTCCCAGCTGCTTTTGGTCTTGCTTTGGTCCAATATTTACTCACTGTGTCCCCTTGCCTATGTTTTAGAGTTTATATCCACTCTATATATACTATCTATATATATATCTATACTTCTTGTGTGATTCTAAGAAGAAAATTTGGCATTAGACTTTTACATAAGTTTGAGACTACTATAGACTAGTGAACATTTGAAATTAGACTGAATGAATTATTTGCATTATTATATGACTATAAGCCTTTGGGGGTCAGGAAGTGGAATGTGGTAGTTTCAAAGAAATGACTGTCAAAGGAAATTGCACTATTAGGAAGCATGGCCTTGTTGGAGGAAGTGTGTCACTGTGGGGGTGAGCTTTGAAGTCTCTTTTCCTCAAGCTTTCCTAAGTGTGACAGTAAGTTTACTTCCTGTTGCCTGCAAGATATGTGACTCTCAGCTCCAGCACCATGTCTGCATGCATGCTACCATGCTCCCATCATGATCATAATAAACTGAACCTCTGAAACTTAAGTGAGTCACCATCAATTAAATGCTTTATTTATGAGTTGCCATGGTCATACTATCTCTTCACAATGGAAAACCCTAAGTAAGACAAGTACTATGAAACTCATTCTCTATTCAGTCTCCAATGTTTGAAGACAAGTATCTGGACTCACTGTAGTAAGTCTTGCTGGAATGCCTGCATCACAATGAGTTTTTCTAAAATCATTTTATTCCAGATAACACAAACTTTACAAAGAGGTTAAAACACAAGGCTATAAAAAGAGTAGCATGTTATGCCTACCCAAAGGCCTTTAAAAATGTGTGAGCCAGGAAATCAAGACCGCATTGCCTCCATGAGAGCCATTCTTTAGTATTTTGATTCCAGAGGTATGATCCTTTCATCTTAAAATAAAGTTACTGATGGTTGAAACTGATAATGCAGCAAAACAAAGAGGAGAATTTTCAAATGAATTGTGAATGGAAATTCCAAGAAAAAAATTTGTAACTTCAAATTACCCTTCTGCAAGGTTAACTAACTGATCAGAACCTTAATGCTTATAGCGAGTTTGGAGACATCTGAAACCGGACTATTTTGGGGCCTCCTTTACCATCTTGGTATGCATTTATTGCCCTTCTCTGTACCTGAATTGATACCTTTGTGACCATTAGGTAACTCATTTGGAATATGCAAGAAGAGAATGATTTCCTAACTACCCAAAAAGCTAAGAGTGCTGGGAGATACCAAGTGAGACCTATAACAGGTATCTCTACTTTGCTTTAGCCCACATACCTACTGACATCACTATTGTACTTGAAAAAAAAAACACAATTTGGTTATGACCTTTTTTGTTCTGTTACTGCTACCACCTTGAAATGTGGATATTGGGGTAACCTAGATCTATGCCCTTAGGGCCAAGTTACTCATAATTTGGCTCCAGGAAAACTCTCCTCTGCTTTTTAGAGTTGAGGTAAGAACTTTTTTGTTGTTGGTTGGTGTTATTATTTTAATCAACAGAAACCACTGAAGGAATAGCTTAAAAGTAAAAGGTGTGCAGAATGTAGGAACTTAGTACTCCAACTAGAGAAATGTGTATACATGGTCTTATTTCAGTATTCTAGGAAATATTTTCATTTTTTATATTTTAATAGAACTTTTGCTTCTCCTAATTAAACTTCTAGTGATTTTCAGACAAAAGTTCTATTGTCTTTAAAATGCTCTTGTTGTTATAGTGACTCAGAAGTAAAGCTTATATTTTAGAGAATAACTTTCTTCTCATCAGTGAAGTAGTCTTTATCCACATTAAGAAAGTGTCAGCAAACACCCAAAGATATTGATATCCTTGGAAAGGAAATGTCACTAAAATATGATTTTATGGAGCAATTTGCAAGTCTGAGGCTGACAACTATATTTCACTTGGCTCTTAGTCGTCTGCATGTACAGTGGTTTCTACACAAGTTCATTTAATAAGGGGCTCCGTGTTGTCAATTAAGGCAAAGAATGAAGTTCTATATTGAAAGGAAAAATAACACTTTTAGGTATCATATTAGGAGCTACCTGAAGTGGCTTAATGGTCATTTATAGGCACTTAAATGTGTTTTATCAGTGTCCCTGTGCATCATTAGTTCTTAAGAGCAGCTATCATTAGAACTGAAGACCCATATGATGGGACCCATAAATGGGAGTCCATTCCATCTTTCCATGAGTTCAGAGAGCTCAAATCACTCCTATTGTCCTTAAGTCATTAGCTTAATATCTGTAGGATGTCCTGCATTGGTAGTGAATGTCTTCTATCTAAGTAACAATAGATTTAGGCCCAGGAGATTTTACTCTCACCCTGAAGGCCAGATGGAAAGTGCAACGACAGAGTACCTGAAGGATTAAGGGAAGTAATGACTCTTTGCATCTTATTCATGATAATAGAAGCTCCTTTAGAATCAACTTTCTTCAATCTGAGGTACATTCTTCAAAGGTAGTTGTTCGTTATGTGCCCTAAATATGTATTTCCAGGGATAATGTTATTTATTATCCATTATTGTTCTTGTGCATATAATTACTTTCCTTAGGCCTTTGAGACTATCTCTATTTTATTCCTATTGAGAAATGTGAAATCCAAATTTAATTGTTAAGGTAATTATAGGATCTTGAATCCTATTGTTTCATTTGGCTTCTTTGTTACAGCTAGAACAGATTATCTAATGAAGTAATAATCTAGGAATAACTGACATTTTGAATAGAGGAGATGGTATCTTAACTGCCCTTCCCCTGTAATCAGATTGATGACTACCTTAATTATCATCATAGACCCTTTATTCAGCAACTGATGAAAGCAGATTCAGAGATCCACAGGTATTGGGCCAAACTCCTGGAATCCATTTATAGAGCAAGAAGACTGATAATATGAGCAAAGGAGTCAGGACAATACTGAGGAAACCCACAGAAACAGCTGACTTGAGCAAATTGGTACTCATTGACTCCAGACTGACAGCTGGGAACCTGCATAAGACCTAACTAGGCAATCTGAATGTGGGTCAGAGTTGGGTGGCTTGGGCAATTTGTGGAGCCACTAACAAGGGAATAGGTATTTATCCCTTGTGTATGAAGTGGCGTTTTGGAGCCCATTCCCTACGGAGGGATACATTGCTCAACCTAGATATAGGGGAAAGGGGCGATGGTCCTGCTTCGAGTGGTGTGACAGACTTTGTTGATTCACCATTTGAGGTCTCACCATCTCTGAGGAATGGATGTGGGTGGAAGTAGGGTGTGGAGAAGATGGGAGGAGCAGGAGGATAGCAGGGAGAGATAATTGGGATTGGTTTGTAAAATGAGATTGTTTTAAGATAAAAAGATAATAAAAAATAAAAGAAAGTCTAATAATCACTATTTATAAAAGCCTTAATCATATGTATGCCAGTGTTAAGTTTTACCTTTCATAAATCTTTAGGTGACTTATCTGTCCTTCTGGAATCTGTTTAGTTTTTAAATTTGTTTCACCTTCTTTTGTTACCTTAAATTAGGAAAAATCTCTTCCTGGTTGCCTGATAATACCAAGGAACCTAGAGTCCCCTCGAGGGGGTCATAGTCTCATTAACAAAAGAATTTAAGAACAGACTTGAGGATGCTGAAGTGGCTCAGACATTAAGAGTTACCTGACTTTGGCACTAAGCAGTATTCTAGTAACTCAAGTTCTAACGAATCTGATAGTTCATTTGACCTCCATCGTTTGTGTGCACATGTGACACAGATACATGCACACAGGTGCACACATACTTACACATAAAATAAAAAGAAATTTGGATAACATATTTTACAAATTTCAGAAGCTACTCCCATGAAATTTCAACATTATGACTGCCTAAACATGACACAAATAAAGAACATACCAATAGACATGTTGACATGGACAGGGGAAAGCTCATGAGGTCTCATTCTTAGACAGAGAATTATGGGTAACTAAGGATTGCAAAGAATGGTGAAAAAATTCTTCCCCACGGAACAGCATGCCAATGCATTATGCAAAGCCAAACAGTCAGTCTTGAAAACATATCATTGCAAGGAACATTATAGAGACATAGCAGGTTGCAATGATACATTTAGGATTACACACACACACACACACACACACACACACACACTGATTTGTTCTTTAATTGTTGTATTAAACATATAGACACACATACACCCGTGTGTGTGTGTGTGTATGTGTGTGTGTGTGTGTGTGTGTGTGTATGTGTGTGTGTGTGTTTAAAACAACTAAAGGACAAAAAAGGCCATAGATTTCAAAAAGAGTAAGACGAGATATATGGGAGGTATGGAGGAAGGAAAGGAAAGAGGGAAATGATGTAATTACACTACAGTCTCAAAATATTTAAAAACATTGGACATAGCCAGAATTTCAAAGATAAATTTATTAGAGTCTTAAAAACCTCAGGTTAGGAAAACTGTAAATTTTATCAATTATATCATAGGAAAATGGAGAAAGGGAGAAAAGCCATACCATTTCATTTAAGTTTGCATGCATGTCAACATCATGGCAGGGCAGAAAGCTTTGGCAAAAGAGTGAAGCCCAAAATGTCAGAGAAACATGTTAAGAACTGAGAAAGAAAATGTTTTCATTCTTCTTTAATTCAGTTTCAGAATTTAGAAAAAGAATTATCTCATTAAATGGTAATTTATTCTTCCTAGTTTTTTTCATGGCTTAACATGATTCCCCTTCCTAGTATGGTTCTTTGGCCAGATCAATCAACCCAACTGAAATGCTAATTTCCACCCAGGGCAGAGATTTCTTGTTTTGGACCAGAAGAAAGATATTTCTCTCAAATTACTACCTGTGGGTCAAGGTTTTGTTCAATTATGGAAGAAATATTCACTTTCGGACAGGACCACCATCTAAAATTCTTTCTTAGTTTTGTTTTCCCTCTCAATTTATGCTTAATTATCTAAAATATATTCCACACTATGTTCTAGGGCCTTTTATTAGTGAAAATTCTGTTTTGTTGTATTTGTCTTCAGAAAAAGTATTCTCCCCATAACAATTACTATAAGACAGTGAAAGCATTGTAAGTTATATCTAGAACACAGGAAATGTTCTTAACAATCATGGAGACATATCCATTCATTGATTTTCCTATCAACAAAGTTGTATTAACCAACTGTTTAGGTAGAAGTCCTACCTATTGTAAGAGGCATTTTAAACCAGTTTTTTCTTCAAAAGGGTTTATTTCTCATTTGAACTCAAGACAATTAAAGGAAGATAGAACTCTAACAACTGTCTTGTCTACCCTCTTTCTTGAGAAATCAAAAGCATCATGATAAATCATCATCTCAGTCTAGCATGATCACCTTAGATAAGGACAAGTATACATGAGGACAGCTTCTACCCTGCATAGGATAGCCATCTACTGAGTACACATCCATATCCTCAAGAAATAGTGTTTAAGTTGGACCATCTGATAAGCCACATAGCACCTTTACTGAAACTGTCAAATTACCCATGCCTTCTGTGTTTTGTTTTAATCTTTATTTGTTAATTTTAAAGCCACATCATAAGCACAAAGACATACCTATGGGCACCAAACCTGTGCCAAGATCCTAGATACATTGATTAAATCTCTCTGTCAACACTGTTTTATATATTTAATTGACATTTGGAACAGGTACCTAAGCTTACTTAGTCTGTTGGGTATTTTTACCTTGGTATTTTTAATCCCTTAGAACTCTAATTATATTATGAACTAAAAGGGATTTGAGCTTATATAAATTTTTAATTTGCATGAGCACTAATTTGTAAGCTAATTTAGTGTCATGTAAATATTATAAAAACACATTACATGTAAATAGTATATGCACACATACCCATCAAAAATAGATTTAAAAATGAGCATTTTGTGGCTTATAGTTAGAGCTACCAATGAGATGATACCATTTGTCAATCACTATGTTAGACAGTTGATCTGGTTATATCCTACATAGTATTTGGAAACCCTTAGTCCACAACCTGCACTTCCAAACACATATCTCAATAGAAACCCAAGTGAAAGCCTCTACCTCAAACTCCAGAACCTCAGCTATAAGACATTAAACAGGCTGAACAGTCAGCACCAGTAGAGTTTCTAAATGAGCCGTTTTCTTCCTGTCATTTTAAATCACAGGAAAATCAGGTAAGAACCTTTAAAAATCTGTTCTTCTGAATGAGGAAGGCAGGGACAGAGGGGAAGTAGTTCTCATACCTCAGTGTGACAGCTCAACATTTATTCTGAAGATCGAAGAGAGTGGTTAACTCTCCTTGTGAATAAGACCATGACATAACTTTTCTTTCTATTAGATTCAGGGTGAATTTACCAAGACACTCAATGATATTGTTTATTACATGCTTGCATCTCCTGGAATTCCCATTTAAGAAGGGAAATTTAACATAAAAAGATTTGACAAACAAGGGTGTGTATGGATATATATTAACTTTAATAAAAACTATACTTATTTTGTATGTTAAGAGTATTTCTAAAAAAAGAAGGGGTGGGGGGGTTGGTAGTGGCACACACCTTTACACCCAGAACTTGGGAGTCAGAGGCAGGCAGATCTCTGTGAGTTTGAGGCCCTCGTGGTCTACAAACTGAGTTTCAGGACAGGATCCAAAGATGAAAAAAAAAAAAAAAAAACCTATCTCAAAAAAAGTAGCAATAAGTTAAAATTAAAAAGAAATTTTAATGTATGCTTTTAAAAGATACCTTTATTGACAAAGTAGTTTTTTATTTTTTACCTTTTTATTTATTTATTTCTGGATTTTACATGATATATCCTGATCCCAATCATCTCCCGATCCCCTTGCTTCTGCTTCTGTGCTTAGAACATCTCCCCCAAAACAAAATTTAAAAGTAAAGCAAGCAAGCAAGCAAGCAAGAAAGAAAGAAAGAAAGAAAGAAAGCACCTACAATAAAGAAAAAAGCCCAATGAGTCACACACTATATACTTTATTCTTCACACAACTTTACTTGAAAGTGCTCATTGCAATCAGTCATTGGTCTGGTTTAAGGCTCTGGCTTCTGCTACACCCTCAATACTGGGCCCTCACTGGGACACTTCTTGCATATCCTCTTGTTGCCTTGTGTCATGGAGATGCTGTGGCTTAGGAACTGCAGGTGGGGGTCCTTCACATGCTCCAGCAGTTAACAGATGAGGTGAGTGTTGTGGGTAGGCTACCTAGTAGTCCGGGTTCTGGGCCTGAGTGGTACATAAATTGGCCAGCCTGCCAGTTTTCCCTCATCATCACCACCCAGGTGAACTCTCCCGGAGTGCCCCAGCTAGCTCACCCAATGTAGAAGGCAACGAGGTGTGGGACAGTTCTAGTGCTCTCACGCCCTCAGGTTCAGTTCAACTGTTTTCACACCACCAGGGTCAGCTCTACGATTTTGCCCAGGTGAGTGCAGGAATCACTCTATGGATTTCTGCACTTCGTAAATGTGGGGCAGGGCCAGCCCTTCGGATTTCCTTCCAAAGAGATCCGCTTTCCCAGCTGTTGTCTGAAGCTCCTGTAGCCATTAAAGGCAAAGTGGAGTCCCCGGATCTGGACCCACATCTGGGGCCATGTGAGGGTTCAAGGGACATGCTACCTTTGGATCTACAGAGATCTGAGTGACCCCCACTGCTAGCCAGGACAATGATGCTATACCAGCCTGGGCTACTGCAATTGATCATATCTAGGTCCACTGTCCATGTACAGCTGGGGTCAGTATTGATGTCCATGACCCTAACAAAGTATTTTTAAATCTTGGTTTTGTTACACATAAATATGTTAAAATGTGAAATGAAATTTAATTTCTTTTAAAAATATTTTCCTAAAAACTCCTATCACAATATATGTAGTAAATATTAATTTCTGCATTATTGCAACTTTATCTTGGAATCTGAGTGAATTTTCTTTATACTCACAAATTGTATTGTTGGTATTTAGATGTGTATTGTGTCACTAAAATAGTTGTTGTATATATGCTCCCAGCCATGGTCTTATATGTTGTGCAGTGAAATTCTTCAGCTATGTGACTTATTTTTTTCTCTGTATGTACTGGATCTGTTAGGAGAGGCTTAATTTAAATAGGAATGAGAGTTTAACAATGTGGACATTTTTCTAAATCAGTAATTATTATGGAGAATGACAAGATTCAAAAAGATCACCAACTTTTAGAGCCACTTTAATAAAGTTATTGTCAAAAGCAAAATATATTTGTTGATATCTCTTTATGATATATTCAAAACATTTTAATATATTCTAACATTCATTTAATATTCCCCAAAGTAATATTTTAATATTTTTAAGAAGTTAGAGCACACTTGAAAACGACAGATTTATTAGGCCTTAGAACAGTTAATTTTACTTGTTAACTATGATAAATTAATGTCATAGTTTTGCTTAAACATTTTTAAAATCAGTGACTGTGGCTGATGCTGGCTGCTTTGGACTGCCTCCAGAATCCTCTGCAGGATTCGGTGGAAGGAAGGTTCTGGCTGATTCGACATGTCAGGGGATGCCCTACCAGAGGGTAGAGGGGGAAGGCAGTGACTTCAATCTCTAGTATAGAGCCACATCCATGGAAACAGCTTGGTATTGGTACAAAAATAGACATGTAGACGAATGGAATTGAATTGAAAACCCTGATATTAACCCGCACAACTACAAACATCTGATTTTTGACATAGAAGGTAAAACTATACAAGGGAAAACAGAAAGCATCTTCAACAAATGGTGCTGGAATAACTGGATGCTGGAAAGTAGAAGACTGCAGATAGATCCATTATCTATCACCATGGACAAACAGTAAGTACAAATGGATCAAAGACCTCAACATGAATCCAGCCAAACTGAAACACTTAGAAAAGAAAGTCAGAATTATCCTTGAATGGATTGATACAGAAGACTGCTTCCTGAACATAACACCAGTAGTAGCATGCACACTGAGATAAACAATTAATAAATGGAACCTCCTGCAACTGAAAAGTTTCTGTAAGGCAAAGGACACAGCTAACAAGACAAAAAGGCAGCCCACAGAATGGGAAAAGATCTTCGCCAATCCCACATATGACAAAGGGCTGAACTCCAAAGTATACAAAGAACTCAAGAAGCTAGTCTCCAAAACACCAAATAATCCAATTAAAAATTGGGGTACAGAACTAAATAGAGAATTCTCAATAGAGGAGTCTAAAATGGCTGATAGACACTTAAGAAAGTGCTCAACATCATTAGCCATCAGGGAAATGCAAATCAAAACAACTCTGAGATACCATCTTACACCTGTCAGAATGGCTAAAATCAAAAACACCAATGATAGTTTATGCTGGAGAGGATTAGAGAAAGGGGAACACTCCTCCACTGCTGGTGGGAGTGCCAACTCATACAGCCACTTTAGAAATCAGTTTGGTGGTTCCTCAGGAAAATGGGAAGCAGTCTACCACAAGATCCAGCAATCTCACTCTTAGGTGTATACCTAAAAGAAGCACATTCATGCAACAAGGACATCTATTCAACTATTCATAGCAGTGTTATTTGTAATAGAACCTGAAAGCAACCAAGATGCCCCTCAACTGAAGAATGGATAGACAAAATGTGGTACATTTACACAATGGAGTACTACTCAGAAAAAAAAATGGAATCTTGAAATCCACAGGCAAATGGATGGCAATAGAAGACACCATCCTGAGTGAGGTAACCCACTCACAAAAAGACAAACATGGTATGTACTCATTTATATATGGATTTTAGATATGGATCAGGGGATTTCCAGCCTACAATCCACACTTCCAGAAAGACTGAGAAACAGGGAGTAACCTAAGAGAGACATGCATGGTAATCTTGTAGAAGAGGAAGGGGATAGGTACTCCTGAGCTCATTGGGAACATTCAGGGAGGGAAGAGGGAGCTGGCAGAAGAGAGGGGAAGAAGAGGAGAGCAGGAAATGGGGGAAGAGGATGATTGGATTGGGGGAAGAATAGAGGAAGCAGGATGAGAGGGAGTCATTATAGATTTGAGGAGTGATCTGGCACTAGAGAGATTTCCAGTGAACTACAAAAATGAACCAGCTGGCAATACAAGCAATAGTGGAGAGGTTTCCTTAAATAACCTTCTCCTATAATGAGACTGATGACTGCCTTATATGCCACCATAGAACCTTTATCCAGGGCCTGATGGAAGCAGAGGCAGACACCCACAGCTAAACCCTGAACTGAACTCCTAGAATCCAGTTGCAAAGAGGGAGGAGTGAAGAGCAAAGGGTCAAGCCCAAGCTGGTGAAACCCACAGAAACAGCTGACCTGAACAAGGAAGAACTCATGGACCCCAGATTAATGGCTAAGAGTCCAAGGTGGGACTGATCCAACCCTCCCTGAAAGTGGGTGTCAGTGAGGAGGCCTAGGCAATATATGGACACATGGGGGAGGGCCTAGTCCCTGCCTGGATGATATGACAGATTTTGGTGTTCCCCCATGGAGCACCTCACCCTCCCTGGGTAGTGGAGGAGGAATGGGGTGGAGAGTTGTGGGGGGGCAGGTAGGAGGGGAGGGAGAGGGAGCTCTAATTGACTTGTAAAGCAGGCTTGTTTCTAATTTAAATAAGAATAAATTTTAAAAAATTAAAATCATTTTCTTTCTTGTAATTCTTCCAACAAGAACAAATTTTGGCCTCATAGGGTTGTGTCATTACTCAAGACACTAAATCCATGCCTTTAAGGATGGAATTTTCTTCTTTAAGTCAAAAGGAAAGGACACAATGAATTAGAAACAAACAAATTTTAGTGACACAAAATGGCAGTAAGTCATTGTTGACAGAGTAAAGGAGAAATATTAAGAAGGGCACGAACCTGTTGCCTTGATATGCACCATGCCCATACTTTCTTGGGAGTGCAAGACCCAGGTTTCTAGGATTCTACCTTGTCTCATGTCTTTCCAGACTGTATCATTCTCATGCCCCTTTCTATCCCTATATCAACATGGGGAATGGGACCCCCAGGCCTAGAAGTTATCTCTTTCAGAAGGTGGCCTTGAATAATCCTTCTAATTCTCAGAAATCCCAGCAAGAACAAGCTCTACTCCTTGTAGCACATCTCTGAGTGTTCCATTTCTGGTGAGCCACAAAGGCAGCCACAGACATCTTTCTGTTGCAATGAGTAATCCTAAGGAGCTGCTTGGAACTGTCCTGGAGCCAGTGCTGGGAGATGGCAAGATCCAGGAAGGGCTGTGCCAACAGATTTACATAGACCAAGGATTGACCTAATGAAGTGTGTGTGTGTGTGTGTGTGTGTGTGTGTGTGTGTACAAATGTGATGAAAAATAAGGACCAATCAGGAGGGTACCTGTCAGTATGATAATTTAAAGCAAGAACCTAAAATAAATTGGGATAATTCTTCATCAGGCTCATTGTTCTAACATTCCTACTCTCCAAACCCAATGTTGGAGCAGAAGCAAAGACAGTGCAATGAGAAATGTCTCTCATGTTGCTCACCATTCCCTATTGCAGGTGTTGGTAGTGGCCAAAGCCCATGTCCATGCCTAGGAATTTGGGTTTGTCAAATTTAGCTGCCATTAGCTCCCAGATTGCTGTGGTCTTCATAGCATTATAACTACTATGATGTCTTGATTACTGCATCTCAATTCTGGAGCCCTGAAGGGGGGATGTGAAGGAAGAGAATAGAGATAGACAAAGAGCTCTCAAACCAAGTAAGTTTGGGGAAATGATGGGCTTGTGGGAGGAATGGAGCAGTGGCCAGATGTCATGTAGACCTAGGGACATTATTATTGCCAAATGTGACCAGCATGGCTGCAATCTATCTTTGCCCAGAAGACAGATTATTGTATTGTTATGAGACACCACAACATTGTGCACTATGAGGATTGAGGCCCCATGACTCTGCAGCTGTTAGCAAGGGCTTGTGCTTGCTTGTCTACAGAGATATGTCCCAGTTTAGCAATTTATATCAACATGATAAAAAGTTACTGGGAGACAGATGTTAACCATATCAGAAATAAAACTGCATCAGTTCAATCCAACAAGGAAGGTGACCGAAATCCTTTGATTACAGTTATTGGAATAAGAAGGTCTCATGGTCATGATGAGGCCTTGAAATGGGGGGGAGAACATTAGAAAGAACCGAGGTAGTTGAGATCTCAACATTATGTGTCATTAGAAGAAAGGAGAAGTGTCATCTGAAGCCTGGAAAGGAATGTTTCATTAAGTATAAGACAGAGATCTATCCAGGGAGTGAGAGATAACCACCAGGAGATACATATCAGGTAGAAAGCAAAGGAGCATCTTCACAGAGCATCCTTCATCTCTGGTTCAAATTTTGAGGAGTATCAGACCAAACCCCCCCAAAAAAGAAGGGTCCTAACTTTTCTCATAACATTTTTAAGGGTGGCAGCAAGTTTATATTATATGATTTAGCTTGCCATAGCATATATAACAAGGAGCATGGAAGATCTAGGCCCCATAAATTGAGACTTGTCAAGTAGTAGCAGAATATTGCTTAACTCTTGTTGCATAGAAAGATATGTGAAACATTATTTGATTCAGGCTATGGTATTAAACTAAAAATACAAGTAGCCCTTATTCTAAAAAGGTGGGGGGAGAAAGGGAAAACTAGAGTTACTGATAGTAGAAACTTACTTTTTTAGGAACAAAGAGAAGAAAACTGTCTTAGGCTCTCTCAGGCACCCTTGGATTGGGTAGAAAATTTTAAAGATATTTAAAACAGAATTTTTACCTCCTGAAAAACTTCCAAATTATCATAGGTGGATAGTGGTTTATTGTGATGCCTGCTGCGATATCAGTTCATGTGCCCCAGAAAAAAAAAAAAAAAATTGTGTAAGGACACATGTACAGTGCTTGAAGCAGTCACAATTGCTTAAGGAAGAAATCACCCCCAATAGAGAAGATAGGCTCAACCTGGGAGAAGAAACAGAAGGTCAAAGCCCCAATTTTAGAGGGTTGTAGACTAAATCATCTGCGTAGCTTTCTATCAGATTTTATACTGAAGGTTTTACCATTGTGATCTAGGCACAACAGCAAACATCTTATTCAAATGTCTTACAACATCCTCAGTTTCTTTCTTAAAAATACAGTCAACCCAGAAGGAAATTCCTTGTGAACATTCCCAATGATCAGTTACTTGTTGGGATTAGTCTAAACTGGTGAGAAATGCATTGTTTGATGTGAAAATTTTGTTATGCAATTGAAAGGGAGTTACAAAAGAAATGAAATAACTTGAAGACAGATTTTATTTAAACAAGAGATTAATAGCACACACACCATGCTCTCGTGCTCTCATGCTCTCATGCTCTCTCTCTCTCTCTCTCTCTCTCTCTATATATATATATATATATATATATATATATATATATCGCATGAATACATAGAAGCATCAACCTGAGTTATCATATCATATGTTGCTTCTACGTATTCATACTATAGCTATAAAGGTGTATGCTTTTCCATGCAGCATTTCATGTTTTATAGGAGATCTAAAAAGAGATAAAATAGAAGGTTTAATAAGGAACACAGTCAGAAACCAAACAAAATGAAAATCAACGAGGGAAGTTTCTAACAGCATCTCATCTTGGGAAATGATAAATTTTTGTGTAATATGTTGTACATATTCATTTTACAAAATCATTATGAAATGTAAGGGAATTAAATTTATCACAATATTCCAAGATATCATTTGCATTTAGATTTGCGAGTCTCCAGTCTTCTATTTTACTCTGATTAAATTGAATAGCTCCTTTTTCCCATTTTGATTTAAAACTGTTTTCAGAGGGGCTAGAGAGATAGCTCAGCTCTTAAGAGCATTTGCTTCTCTTCCAGAGGACTTATGTTCACTTCCCAGAACACACATTAGGCAGTCTACTGCTTGTAACTCCTGTTCCGAGGGATAAAAATACCTTCTCATTGCTTCGGAGGGCACATGCACAGAGGTAGTGTACACTCATACTGGTACCCACACAAACTTAAATAAATAATAAATCTTTAAAAGAAATAAAATTAAACTGCTCTCACATCACTGAAATTCAAGTAAAGAATAGCCTATTTAATTTTACAGCTTCGCTTCTCATTAATAACTTATGACATATATTATAACATATAGTGAATAAGGATATGCCTTAGATGCTAGAGTTCATGCCTAACATACATGAAAACCTGGGATTAATCCAGAGCACCACAAGAAACTTGACATGATATTTGCCATTATTATCAACACTGTGAGACAGCCAGTAGTATTAGAAGCGTAGTCCTCTGCTACACAGTGAGTGAGTTCAGTAACAGTGAAACTACATGAAACCCTGTCTCAAAATGAGATAAAATAAACAAAGCAAAAACAAGACTTACTCACAATCTAGAGCAATAGGCTAATAAGTTACAACCATATAGTCCTGAGTTCTTGCCCCAGAATATACACAACACTGTTTCTGGATACATATTCATGTAATCCATTATTAAAACTTAATCAGGGAGGTTTAGGCTATTCAGGGAACCTGACACAAAAACCCAAGATATATGGCTAATGAAGAACACAACAGGAGATGGGTCATTGGCCACCTTTCACATACGTGTACCCAAGTATGCCTGTGCACCGGTACAAAGAGCAACATGCACACACTCCATATATATATATATATATATATATATATATATATATATATATATATATATATATTTCTAATTGTTCACTTTTCGAGGTATGTGATAATTTACTTATTATTTGTTTTATTAAATGAATGCCTAAATTAAATTGTTGTTGAAAATACAAGCATCTTTTTTTGCATTAAAAGTAACTTTGAAACAGTCTTGTATATCTCCTAGTCACTGTTCTACTGTGATGAAGGGACAAGATGACCATGACAGGTCTTATAAAATAAAGCATTTAATTGTGGTCTTTCTTACAGATTCAGAGGTTTAGTCCATCATCAGGGGAGCCTAGAGGCAAGTTGCTGCCTGATCTGTAGGCCAAGAGAGTCTCTGGGATAGGCATGGGTTTTTGAAACCTCAAAACCCACCCACAGTGACATGTTTCCTCCAAAGTAGCCATACTTAGTAATTCTTTCTAATAGTGCTACTCTCTGTTGACTAAGAATTCAAATAAATGAACCTGTCAGAGCCAATATTATTCAAACCACCACAATATACATCCCAAGCTTTCCTCAAATTCAAATTCCCTATGTAGCCAAGACTGGCTTTGAACTAGATTATCCTTCTACCTCAACATTTTAGCTATTTAGATTGAAGTACTAAATACTCAATTTTATACTTATTTTTATATTGGAAAGTAAGCTTAAAGAAGTGGAGCCATTATAGTTCTGAGGAGGAATCTGGCACTAGGGAGATTTCCTGAGACCTATAAGGATGACACCAACTAACAATCTAGGCAATGGTGGAGAGGCTACCCTAAATGCCCTTCCCCTATAATGAGACTGATGACTGCCTTATATGCCATCCTAGAGTTCTCATCCAGTGGCTGATGGAAGCAGAGGCAGACACCCACAGCTATACACTGAACTGACCTCTGGAACCTAGTTGCAGAGAGGGAGGAATGAAGAACAAAGTGGTTGGGACCAGGCTGGTAAAACCCACAGAAACAGCTGACCTGAGCAACGGGGAGCATATGGACCCCAGACTGATGTCTGGGAGGACAGCATGGGACTGATTCAGACCCCTTTGCAATATTATACCACATATGGCTTGTGTCATAAATAAAAAAGCAAAATTTCAAAAACCTTGCAAGGCTCAAGAACAAGCTCTTTGTTTTTAATGAATAGCATCTCAGATTTTATTTCTTTTTATTTTAAGGATATTGTCAATGATTATCTTTGTTTTAATTTGTATGAGTCTCTGTGTAGATTTGTACACAGTACTGTAGGGCCTTTGAAGGCCAGTAACAAGGGATACCTCTGAAGTTGCAAGACATTTTGCAGTACATTCTGGGAAGAGAACTTGGGTTCTCTGGGGGAGCAGGGAGTACTCTTAAGAGCCAAGCAACGTCTCCAAGCCCTATAAAGCCATTGTTTATGGTTCTGTGAAACAACTGATGGCAAGAAGTTATGATTCTGTTGTGCTGCCTGGCATCATATTTTGTCAATTGCATGCTAGTGCTGAATTCTCCAACTCTGATATAGGCTTTGAAATATTTTAGGATAGAAGAGTGTACATATTTCAATATTATTCTTTAACAATTATTTGAAGAAAATGTAAATTGACATTAAAAGTCAATAAATTATCTCACAGCACTCTAATTTTTATGTTTAACCATAACTTGCAACCTTGATAGGCTGTGACTGTGTGTACACGTTTTTTTTTTAATTTTTTTATTTAAAATAGAAACAAGCCTGCTTCACATGTCAGTCGCAGCACCCTATCCCTCCTCTCCTCCCCTGTCCCCCAACAACCTCCCACCCTATCCTCCCTCTGCTCCCCAGGGAGGGTGAGGTCCTTTATGGGGGATCCTGAAAATCTGTCATATCATCCGGGGCAGGGCCTAGGTCCTGCCCCATGTGTCCAGGCTGAGAGGGCATCCCTCCATGTAGAATGGGATCTCAAAGTCAATTTGTACATCAGGGACAAATACTGATCCACTGCCAGAGGCCCCATGGATTTCCAAGGCCTCTTTTGGATTTATTAATTGTCTGTCTCTTTTACTCACTTGTGATACTCAATTTAATAAATATTCACTCATACTAACTGAGTTCTTCATTACACCATTTAAAAACAGAGAAACAATATCAACAAGAAATGCCCCTTTAGATTTTTAATTGAGGGTACTCTATCCATCATTCTACCATTTTCTCCAGAAAAGCAAAAAACAAAACAATAACAACAAAACACCCATACAGTTATCCTAGTTTCCTGTTCTTATCTTACTTTGTTAGCTCTAATTAATCCTTTTGAAAAAACTTATGACAACCAAGGGAAATAAATGTTCTTAAATTTATTAGTTTTTATCACATCGATAGACTGGTATAATTGTTCTTAAGCTGAATTCCAAAAATTTCTGCTTCTCTTCTTGGCTGACAGTCAATATATAACATATCCATCATATGCCACATATGTTATATTTTAGTCAACATATAAAGTATTAAGTAAATTATAATATATATGTTATAGATTTTCAAATTCTATCCATTTTCCTGAATTTATCCTAATTGCATTTTGAAGGTTGAACTAAATGCCACTGTATATATATACTACATTCTCCCATTCAAAACAGGATAATTCTAAATGCCTTGAATCCAACCACACCCTGGGTGTTCTTGTAGCTACCTTTTTCTATTTTAACCCCAACTCCCCTCACACAAGTTCCCCCAAACTCATGCAAGCAGTTGTTTCCTTCTTAATTTCTCAGGGATCTTGTTCTTGCTTTTCCTTCAAAAACACTATTTGTTACTGATCATCCTTTGATTTTCTTTTCCCCTTGTTCAGTTTTTGTTTTAAAAGCATTTGAGAGACCTGCACCCAATTTAAGTATCTAGCCTTCATATCTCAAGCAATTACTTTATTTAATCTCATTGTTTTAGTTTACATTTACAACCACATGGAATTTTATTACCTGAGGAATGAATCACTGCATTTCTTTTCTCTTCATCTAGACTCTGAGTGGTATGATCCTCTCCAATAACTATGTCACACTATTGGTTCTATTGGTTAAGGCAGTTAAATTTAGGGTTTCAAAAGATTATCTGACTTCAACAAATAAAGAAAATTTGTAGGGCTACATACTCTCAGTGCATTACAATTCATCTCTTACTCTGAAACATTTAATATATCTGCTGATGCTTCTTAGATGAAAGTCCCATGTGGTCATACAGTGAATGTTATTAGAAATTATGCTCATACTTTAGACTGTTTGGATTCAAGCACAACTTCACTCCCTTTGGAATGTGTCACTGTAAGCAAATCACTAGAAACTACTGTGCCTGAATTCCCTTGTCACTAAAATGTGGACTGAGAATTAATTCTGTCATGATTAACTCAGGATTAAATTCTTGTGATTAGTCATATAAGAAGATATACTGTTTTCTGGTTTGTTTTGCTGAGAGTGTTAGATGAATTTGGATAGTCATTCTACCTCAGTGTGAAATGCATTAGTTTATTATATTTTAAAAATAAAATAAATGTGCTCTATGAATTCAGAGTTGATTGATAATATCATTTTCTCATTTCTTCTCTTCCAAATAAATTCAGTGTAAAAAAAATGCTGTGAACTATGTGGGTGTCACTTGACACAATAAACAACAGTTGCAGAAGTGATGCTGGCAAAAGAAAAAAAAAGTAGAGTAGGAGTCATGAATTTGAAGAACCAAAAACTAGGGCATGCAAGCTCACAGAGCATTGATACTGCAACAAGGCAAGAGAATCAAATTTTCATGCCTATGAACAGCCATTCTCAATGAAATAAATCACTGTTGAGAAAGAAGCTATTGTCTCTGCTTGTGGCTCAATAGCTTGTCCACCAGCAATTATACTAATAGTATTAACAGCTGTCTGGAGTATAGGTTTCCAACAGAACTTACTCTTTTCTCTGCCATCTAGAATCTGATATGATACTCTCCAATAACTATGCTATACCATTGGTTCTATTGGTTAAAGCAGTTAATTTCAGGATTTAAACATTGATAAAGAAAAAATTTTGGACAAGATACTCTCAGTTTATTACAGTTTGTCTCTTATGGTTAGTCATTTGATGTATTTGATGATACATCTTGAATGAAAGTCCCAGGTGGTCATACATTGGAAACTAGTAGAAATTATGCTCATGAATTGCGCTTATATCATAACCCTATTGATATTAGTTCAAAATCTTAAGATACATTGTTTTATGTCTGAGATATCTTGCTAATAGTTATGGACTGAAGAATGGAGGATGTCAAGAAACAACTAGTGCACAAAGAGGAGTCCCTAGGGAAGACTTCCTCTATGCCAGCATATTCATTAGAATAGTTCTTGCTTCACACTGTGATGTCAAAGTGAAGAAGGATCTAGCAACTGGGTGGCATGATCACAGGTAGAGATGTAGAAGATTGAGCAAGGAAGACATGCACAACACATATTGAATATATTTCCATTATACTATAGCCTTAGCAACCTGAGCACTGGTTTATACTACTAATATTCAGATGATTCATTTAATCTCAAATAAGGCTAAGATCAATGCAAAAACACTACTTTTATTCTAATAAAAATGTCCTTAAACACAGATGAGAGAAGTGCAATAAAGTTGTTTCTCAATATATATTAGCAAAAATTTAGGATAGATTTTGACAATTATTTGTTTCAATAGAAAAAAACTAAGGAAAAGAAATGCATTGAACTCCAACCACACCTGCTGTAATAATGTCACAGTTTGTGGAATGTATCCTATAATTACCAGTTTCCAATCAACTACAGTGCAGTTAAACTGAAATGGAGAAACTGAATAATAATTAGATCTCTGTGTACTTTCTGAAATGAAAGAACTGACTAAATTTAAGATGCTGTTAATAATTGGCAACATTTATCTTCAAGTATATTTTAATATTCCATTTAAAGATAAGTAAATTACATTTAAAAAGTTTATGTAATTAAATTGACAAGAGAATGCTGTAAGACATAACTCCAAATTATGTTCCCCTGTTGGTGTATATAAAAGACAAAAATGCATTTTGTTTGAACTCCAGAAGATTGAAGATTTATAATCACACTCACCATAATGACAAATAGGGAAGTAGGTTTGAAATACAATGCAAACAAATCAGATTGGATGTGAATATTTCAGACTGGTTGGGCAATCAGTTCTCAAGTTAGAAGTCTATAATGATATAGCCTGTCCTAAAAAAAAAAAGCAGAGAAAAATATCTTCTGTGAACATCAAGGTCAGCTGAAAATATTCAGAAGACAACAATGACCTTGGCTTTTAGATTACTGAGTACATAAATTAAGGGTGGGGAATGCATCTGGTTACCCAAATAAAATGAAGGGATACCTAAAAAAAAATGGAGCAAGCATTTTCTTCCAGAAAATATCATGCCAGTCCTGATACAGTAGCTACAAATGTGAACAGGCAACAGTAGATTCTCCAGTTCAGCACATCTTCTTATTCAGTGGGAGCTCGGTGTCAAGTTATGCTTAATAATGTTTGCTTGCCCTACCATAAATACTATGATAATCATTGATTGTATAAAATACATATGAAAGTAAAGTCTGTTCCTGCCCTTTGGAGTTCATATTACAAAACAAACAAAACCTTAAAGTCTATGCTACTGTAAGTAGAAGATCTTTACCTACAGTGTCTGAATTCAAATATGTTAAAAGCTGATATTTAAATTTATGTTGACATTAGCTTTTTGCTTAGTATAATTTTGTTCAGTCAACTGTTTTTGTTAGGATGTTTTTAATTAAGGAAAAGAATATTATGAATTTGATAAAACATTTTGTGCTCTAAGATGAGGTTCCTGTATATAGGCAGGCCATGGATTTAGGCATCAATCTCTGACATACAAGAATGGATCATTCTGTTATCCTACAATTCTCAATACAGAAGTTTTATGTACCTAGCTTAGTGGAGTGTAGTTTTAGATGGCTACTTTAATATAAACCTGAACCCTTTCTTCAAGAGAGGAAATACAGGGCAGAACCATAATTTCTTTTGGTGTGTTATACTTCTTCAGAAGCAAAATCATTTCTGAGATTCTCCAGCTGATTCTGGTGTTTCTGGAGGTACAATAGTTATAGGGGCTACTTTTCCCTTTAAGGGAAATGATGATAATATATTGTGTTGAGTTGTATATAGTTAGAGACAGATAAAGCTCATTACATTTATGGATATTTGTATGGAAACTATATTGATCATTAATGGAATTAATCAGTTTTCTGGCTTTCCTTCTTCCAGGCCATTAGTTGATGTTATCTTTACCTACTCCTTTGAAGGTAGGCACTATGACTTACTTAATCAATTGAAATAGAATCCACAAACTGTGTGGGTGTGAACATGGTGATCTATACATTGCAACAATAGGAACTATTAGGAAACTATTGATTTTTCATCCATTTGCATAAATAGTCCCTTGAGATTGAGAGTCATTAAAGAACACAATCAGTCTATGATAACACAACTGTTAGAGGATACCAGATAGAGACTTGTTTCATGTTATAGTCAAATTTTGGTAAAAGTGAGTTGCATAAAGGAAGGATATCAAGGAAGATGCCTCAGAAGTCCTAGACACGAAAGCAATATAAGAGATTTTAAGTGGGTTTTTGTAGTTTAATTTTGGTAATGTATTTTAAGAGGAAGACAAATGTGTAAAGATGTAAGATTACAGGCACAAACAGAAAGAAGTGACATCCGTAATTTAGAGCACAACTGACCCACAGTTTAAAACCAAATAATCCAAGAGAAAATTAAAAAAAAACTATTGAGCAATAAAGTCTAATTTAAAATCATCTATGTTTTCAAAAATAAAAAGAAACAAGAAAACTATCCCATTTATCACTGAGTACTTAGAAGTCACTTACTCTTAGCACTTTGACCTACTGTTATATGTCTCTTCAATAAATATTTCTGGCTGTAGAAAGAAGTTTCTCTGACCCAAGTTGCAATAGTCTCTGGGAATAAACATACATATTTAGAAAATAGTTTGACTACGTGACTTTTAGCATAATATAAGGCCACTAAGACCTGATTTTTGTGTTCTTAATTCAATGGATTTGCTGTTAGAGAACATTTAAGATCATTTTTGCCTAGGATCATATCAGAAAAGATTTATAAGACATGATATAAGCATATTTATCAAATAGTTTATTTTACATATGAGATTCAAAATTAAGTATGACTTGCTTGTTGACAATAGTACAACTCTGAAAAAAATCACGTATATATTTTCATTTTTAATTCTTCATGGTTGACATAAAGTCTCTGGTTTCCTCAAATAGTAAAAACATGAACTATCTACAAAGCATATCTACTTGGTTGTTGTCAAATATTTTATGTAGTTTAAGAATAGGATGTTATGAGAGGCAAAATTTGAGAGACCTAATATTTTGTAAAAGGCGATAGTTTACATTCACTGAGTCCTGAAAATGATGCTGTCATATCCAGTTTGTAAAGTTCCCCTGAGGAGATAGGAGTCTACAATAATGAGGGCAACATCTGCATTTTCAAGGGGGAAACACTGTAAAAAAAAGTTTGGGGAGAATTTGTTTGGATGCTTTGTTTGTCTTTTCACTGGGATACAGAGAAAGATTAAAAAATGGAGATTTTGGTAGAAGGAGATGGTTGTGATGATATCTTGCTTGAACAAATACAGCTTGTCTGAAGATAAGGGCATAGAACTTCCACTAGCTAATCATAGAGGTCTGTCTCTCTATACAGACACCACAGATGGTGATATGAAGAAAGAACAGAAATATTTCATAACAGATAAAGCTGAAGTGATTGGTGATATCTTTTATTAGCAGAAGGGTTAGAACCACATGAAATAAATCAGTGTTAGAGTTAAGACATAACAAAAGTCAGCTCTGTCTCAAACTGATTTTGCACCTGATCCCACTGCTTGCAAGTATCTAGGATACACTATAGCCTAGTATCTAGGATGAAATCAATTACTCAATTCTCATGATTTTCATGTTTCCAAGGTAAGATTGAGGTTTCTTATTGTCCTTGGTGGTCTCTGAAGTAGTGGATAGGAAAGCTAAGATTATTAGACCCTCAAATCCTGCTGCAGAATGTGTCCTATTATAGAAGCTCAGGTACAAAGTCTTCCTTCATGTCATCTGAAAAAGGTATTATGAGAAAAACTTCACAACTCACATTCTGTAGTATATAATCAGACCCCCCATATCTCTCAGATTTAACTTCCTCTTGCAACTAGGAAAATGTTGGTCTATTTATCATCATCATCATTATCATCATTATTATTATTATTATTTTCTTGTATAATACATTGTTAACAACAGTTTTTCTTTTCTCCACTCTTCCCAGAACCCCTACCTCTACATTTACCCAGACCTACTCGTCCTGTTTCCCTTCAGAAATGAGTAGCCATCTCAGAAATATCAACATATCATGGCATAAGAAAATATAATAAATCCTCATATAACAAAACCTCATATGAAGACTGGATGAGTTAAGCCAGTGGAAAGAAAAGTTTCCCAAGGGGAAGAAGACAAAAGACTGAGAGACAGTCCTCACTCCCAGTGTTAGGAGTCTCTCTTTGTTAGGATTTTATTGCTGTGAAAAGACACCATGCCATAGAAACTCTTTTGAAGGAAAATACTTAATGGAGTGGCTTACAATTTCAGAGGTTTAGTCCATTGTTATCCTCGTGAGACTTGGAGGCATGCAGGCAGACATGATGCTGAAGCAGAGAGTTCTACATCTTGATCAGCAGATAACAGGACATGAACTGAGATACTGGACATGGCTTGAGCATATATGGGACCACAAAACATGCCTCCACAGTGACACAATTCCTCCAACAAAGCCATACCTACACCAACAAAGCCACATCTCCCAGAAGTGCTATTCCCTGTGATCTTATGGGGACCAATTACATTCAAACCACCATAGAGTCCCACAAGAACACAAAGCTATATAACCATAACATATATGCAAAAGACCTATATCACTGACTCACATAGGCTCAGTGATTATCAGTTCAGTCTCTGTGAGCCCCTATGAGTCCTGCTTAGTTAACCTCTGGTTGCTACACTCTTTCCTCCCACTATTCATGGGTTCCCCAAACTCAGCCAAAGGTTGGGCTGTGGATCTCTGCATATGCTCCCATTGATGATGCCTCTCTGATAATGACCGAGTTAGGTACTCATCTATGAGTAGAGCAGAATATAATTAGGAATCATTTCAATGAGTTTTTGTTTTGTTTTGTTTTTCTGCTAGTTGTGCTTGGTTCTATCCTAGGTATCTGGGCTATCCAGCTCTGGTTTCTGGTCATCCAGGTGCTGTTGGGCATGGTCTCCCACTTCTGGCTGGGGACTCACAAAAGACCAGTCCATTATTTGGCACTCCCATAAGTGATAAACGCTATGAAAGGTTTTTCCCTAGAAAACCTGTGTATCTACAGACGTTAAGGACATGAGAACAACATTTTATCTCCTAAAACTTCACATAGTTTCCCACCCAAGACTATAAAAATGTTCAGGCTTCTTGCAGAGAATTGCTCTATCATTAACCTGGAAAATGCAATGAAAGAAATGCTATGGAATAATCGTCCAGTATGCTGGAAAGATTTGTCACTCAAATTAGTTTAATAAAACATTGACTGGTTACTATAGGCAGGGTAACCAAACTAAGGATGATGGGAAGGAGAAGGGTGGAGTCACTCAAGAACAACATGCTAGCAGACTACTAATGGCACAGCCATGTGGCAATACTTAGATTAATATAAATATAAATGGGTTAATTTAAGTGTAAAATCTAGCTAGTAATCATCTTGAGTCTCAGTGTTATTTGGAAACTGGTGGGCTGGAGAGAAAACTTCAGTTACAAAGAAGTCTACACATTAAGCTGAGAAATGAAATGAAAAGTGGGATTGGATTCCTTATGTTTGCATTTAACACTTGGTAAAAGTAAGTGTAAGCTTTTATGGAGACATAATGATCTGAGCATACTCTTAACTATTATAGGTGGAGAGATTTTGTGAATCATGCTTCATAGACATACAATAGAATCATCATGCAAGTGAAATGACTGACATGGTAGAAGTTTAAAAGGAAAACTTTGCATGCTCAATGTTCATTTTCAAAAGATTCAAACACAGCTATTTTCAGAGAAGGTATTTCAAGAGAGGTTTACCTATGACAGGAAAATCCATCCTTAATGAGAGGTGGTACCATCCATCATCCACTGGAGTCCTTGACTAGGTAAATAGTCCACGCTTTAGTGGCTCACATATATGTGTCCAAGTTTTCATTGGCCCAGATGAAAGGCACTCCTATTTATTCACCATCTTTCACAGGATGAACCACACTCTCAATGAGTCATAATAATAATAATTTTAAAGTTTGCTTTAAGTTGCTTCTTGTTAATTATTTTCACAATAATGAGAAAAGTGGGTAATTTGGGGGAATTTGCAACCAAAGAAATCTAGATTTTAGTCTTTATTTGTGGATTGTAAGTATCACATCAATTAGCAATTCTCTCTTGGTTTTCTTCTGGCTGTTTAGTTTTGTTTTATTGGTCAAAATTACTATGTTTAAGGGTTATATATAGAAATAATGAGTCCTGGTGTTCCTGTTGAGTGGTGAGAGTGGGATGTTGAAGTCTCCCACTCTATGTGTGTGAGGTTTTATGTGTGATTTGAGTTTTAGTAATGTTTCTTTTGTGAACATGGATGCCTTTGTATTTGGGGCATAGATGTTCGGAATTGAGACTTCATCTTGATGGATTTCTCCTGTGATGAGTAAGAGGTGACCTTCTTTGTCTTGAAGTACTACAGCACTTGGCTAGGGACTTGCGATTGCCTCATTTGTTAGAGGCAATTGAGAAGGACATGAAGAGGTTGGTTTTCACCTTGAGAGCACTGTTTTACAGATGCTCCCCACATCTATGAGGATTATGATAAACAGTTTTGAATGTGGAGATTTCCAAGTGCCAGGGAGTAATGAAAAGATTAAGACCATTGAGGTGATTTAGCAAAGTTGTTAAGAATTAAAGACAAGATATAAAGAGTTCTGTGCTTCAGAGTTATAACTTCAGGTGAAAATAAAATCATAACTTTCTAATGAGAGAGCAGATATCCATCTAATAGGGCTTTTAGATTTTAATCATGTGTTCTGTTAGAGATCACAGGACCCAAAAGAGACAGAAAACATTGAAAAATGAAATTAAATATCAAATGTGTTAAACATATCTCATGTGAGTAGGCACTTATAAATCTTTGGGTCTAAAGG
This sequence comes from Cricetulus griseus, assembly GCF_003668045.3. NCBI lineage: Eukaryota > Metazoa > Chordata > Mammalia > Rodentia > Cricetidae > Cricetulus > Cricetulus griseus. Next base: position 67,425,459 of record NC_048595.1, on the reverse strand, counting down.
TTCCCAAAAGATAAACTAATCTGGGAAAATATGGACCACAGAAAAGTACTTGTGTTTCTAAACCATAGATTGTGAGCTTTTGTCATTTGAAAAAATACTGGACTGAAAAGCATAGGATCGTGGTAAAGAATCATCAGGCAAAGAGGAAATGAATGCCCAGGGCTTCACATAAACACAAAAACCTCTCAAAGAAACCAGGAAGGTACCTACTAAGGAGATAAATGCAAGGAAGAGATCTGTTTTATAGGAGTAAGGGATTAAATATGTATCCAAATAGTTCCAAGAGTATGTCTATCTAAAAATGGTCTTGCACAGAAATGTAAAATCAGAAAACCACACTGTGACAACCCACAAATGCCTGAAGCACTGAGTTAGGAATGGTGACAGCACATGGGTTCTAATTTTCCCAGCGAGTAATATGGCACAAGGTCAGAGAAGTTGACCTGTATACTTGGACATGAGATGTAGGGACAAGTAGTCATGGATGAACCTAAGTACCAGAACTCACAAATAATGGCTTTACTAAGGGGGCACTTTATTTAAAAAGTCTTGGTGTTTCTGTGGGGTCGTTCCCAGAAAATATTCCCTAAGTCAGGTTATTTACCATGAAGTGAATGAGAAGAACCATGAGTTGGTGACCTAGGATGAGTAACAGAAAGAAGAATAATTGACAAGATTCCCCTGAATTTCCCTTTCTCTGTTATCTGTTTCATTGAGATGCCAGCAAACAGCCTTCTTCTACCATTTCTCCACAACATTATAGACAGAACCTCTCAAATTGTAAGATGTACTTGTTCCTCCCATGAGTTACTTTCTGACAGATATTTTGTCACAACAACTGGAAAAGCAACAAGTACAGAAGGGTAATTGCAACTAGCTGTAGCTTTTATGTAAAAATTGGACAAGTGAGTTGAAGTGAACAAATAAGCAAATTCTATGGCTAACTGGTATAGTGGGCATAGTCTATATTCTAGAATTTTCTCAGGAAGTAACACAGTGTTAAGGTATGTGTAGAGAGTATTGGATTCTTGCAAAGAAAGGTAAGAAAAGTTGCTTGTATTCCACATTTATAAGAGAATAACACCATAACACTATACCAGCTAGCCATAGAATTTTTCCCATTTGGCTCCTTGCCATGTTTTTTGTCATAGAGGAAAGGAAAATATGAGTTTAGTGGCTTAACTACTTTAAACTAAAGGGAACAAACTAAGGAATAATGCTCAGGTAGCATTGGCTTAAAACAGCTCTATATGATTAAGTCAAGAAAGAAATAGAGAAAGTATGATGTTCTAGGAAGTAGTCCAGAAGGGAGTATTGATCACTGCCAGTCTCTATGTGCATCAAACCCACTGCTGTGTATCACATTCACCCTCTGGAATTTGAAATTTTATAGCATCACATCTCATTTATAAATTATTTCATATCTCTAAGGATGTGCCATTTCCTTTATCACAGTATTTACAATTTTATTGGAATAATTTTAACTCTACATCTTAAAACATATTTGATAAAATTTAGGATAGTTACCCATTGTTTTGTGATATTTTATCTAATGCTTGATATGCTTACATTCAGTATATGTAGGTTTTGTTATTATGCCTGTAGCTTTCTGGAAAAAAGGGAAAAATGGACTTCATGGAAAATTATATATGGGAAATCTCCCTCCATGATCTTTTCTTACACATATTTTCAAAAGAAGAAATATAATGTATAGAATATGAATTTTCCTGTAACAAACTCCAGTTTAAAAAAGACATTTAAAAATCAATTTGGGAAATTATCTTTTATTGTTTTAACAGTTCCAAAAGTATAGGAAAGTAATCCTGGAAATATTTCTAATCACCCAAATTAAAGCCTTTATTTTAGAAATAATTCCATCAATATCCATCAAAATACTAACCAAAAGAGACTTGTGGTTAATTGATCATTTACAAATAGACTACAAATCCACAGAAGTGGTTGGGTTCAGTTGTGGTCATTCATTATGTAAGAACTTATCCCTGAACAGACAATAAAGTAATTTAGATCCTGTGCTAGTTGTCTTAACCATGAGCAGTAGTCTGGGTACAGAATTTAATTTGCAGGAGTCGACTGAAACCTATAAATAGAATTGAAATTTAATATTTGCACCTCTGAGTTCAATTTATTCTTAGAATCTCTATATCATTTTATACATGGATTGAATTCCTGTGGAAGTGTTTCTGTCAGGTCAGGCTTCATGGTGTCTTATGCATTTTTATATATCATTGTGTAAAGTATATATGTCAGATATATTCATAATGACTAATAAGCATTATTAATTTTAGATAACAATAAAATAAAAATACTTGTTATTCCTTTATGAATGTACAATACAGGAGTATATCCTCAAATTAACTCCCATTTTACCCATTTCTATATTTGACTTCTCTAGTTTTTCTTTCTACCTATTTCTTCCTCAAAGGAGCACTTTAAAAATTAGTTGTATTTCAGTAAATATGATTTGGACTCCTTGGGGAAAAATTGGAAAAATGGGACATGTAATATATTAATTGTTGCATCACATTACAATGTAGAGAACGGTTTATTGAGTTTGCAAAATAGAGACTATAAACATATCATCTTAAAAATAAAACATTATAAAAACAATTTAGAAGAAAATTTGCCAACATTAATATTTCCTCTGTCTTGTCTTAATCACTGCATCCATTTTTAACTGTAGTTTTAACTATAACTTAAATTAAATTTCCTTCATCTAAATGTGGTTATATTAGTGATTTTCCATAAAAAGTAATATGTAGAAACATTCTTTCTCATACAGGAACAAAATTACTACACTCCTTGCTATACAAATATTTTCAATTTATGATCTCAAACTACTTAGAGGATGAACTCAAATTCCTTAAACTGACATTATGGAACAATCCATCATGCTTTACTCTATCCTAAACTGTGGAGATTACCATAAACAAACAACAGGTCTGAGACTATAACCTTACAATAAACAAATGAAATCATCTAGAGAGATAGTCAGTTGTCCCCAGCACTGGATGCTCTTTGCACGACCTGTGTTCACTTCCAAGCACCCATATGGTAGCACAGACTGTCTATAATTCAAAGTCCAAGGAATCTGATGCCCTCTTCTGAGCACCAGGCATGCACATGATGCACTTAAATACATGCAGACATAATGTCCATAACGAGAAAAGTTTGAAATTTATACTGAATAAATCGTTTAAAATATTGGGGCTGTCTCTGACTCTCTTAACTTCTTTTGGGTCCCTTTCCTCTCACTGGGTTGCATTGCCCAGCCTTACTACAAGAGGAGGTGCCTAGTCTTACTGCAGCTTGATATGCCATGATTTGCTGATATACATGGAAGGCCTGCCCTTTTCTGAAAAGAAAGGAGAAGGAGTAGATGGTGATTGGGGAAAGAGTTTTTTTTTATTTTGGAATGATTGGAAATAGAGGAGGGAGGGCAAAAGGTGATCAGGCTGGACAAAATAGTTAATAAATAAAATATATTTATTTTAAAGGCTCATGAAATTGGATCAAATTAGAAATACAAAATTATATGATAAATTGTAGGCTCATGTTAACCAAAATCTCAGGGCAAAGTGTCTTATATACTTAGCAGTTTCCAGAACAACTCAACTTCTAGTATCAGGCATGAATGCAGAGATACAATTGCAGTTTTTTGATGCTTAATCAAATATGGAATATAAAATTCAATCCGTTTTCTACTAACTCCCAGGGCTGATATTTTGTATATGGATAAAGGTACAAGGGTTAATTACACAGGGCACGTTTAAATAAGTATTGAAACAGAAGGTGTTGCTATTAGATGAGATATAAAATCACTTAGGCCACTTAAACTATCATCAAAGTAAAGAAATTATACCTATGTACACAGTAGATACACATCCTGATGATAAATAAACAAATAAACAAACAAATAAATAAATAAATAAATAATAAGCACCACCAAGATGTGGAATCAAATCAAAGCAAGAGAAAAATCTGAGGGACAGTGGAGAATAAATAACAAGGTGGTTAATGACTATGGCAAAACATACTGTTCATAGACAATGGAAGAATCCGTCAGAATTGCACTGAAGTCACAGTGGCCAGAGCAGTACTTGAATGGAATCCCAGCACTTAGGAAGATAAAGAAGGACATATGTTCAACCATGTTCATAGCAGCATTATTTGTAATAGCCAGAAACTGGAAGCAACCTAGATGCCCCTCAACCGAAGAATGGATAGAGAAAATGTGGTACATTTACACAATGGAGTACTACTCAGCAGAAAAAAACAATGGAATCTTGAAATTTGCAGGAAAATGGATGGAACTCGAAGAAACCATTCTGAGGGAGGTAACCCAATCACAAAAATACAAACATGATATCTACTCACTCATATGTCAACCTGCTTTATGATACCTAGTAGTGACCATGCTTTATCAGAGCTGTTTTTAATGATGTTGCTCAGAATGGTTTCCTCCCAGATGATGACTGAGATGCTAAGTAAAAAAAAAAATGGTGTCAAGTACCACAAGAGTAACAGAACTGTGCTGTTTTCTGGGATTTTGTTTTTTACTTTTTTGTTGTTGTTTTTTGTTTTTTGTTTTTTTGTTTTTTAAATGGAGTGTGCTGGATGTCTCTACATTTTTGTTCAAATGACTGCAGAACCTGGAAAAGCTGTTGCTATTGATGCATAACATATTGCCATTATTGCTCTCTCTCTCTCTCTCTCTCTCTCTCTCTATATATATATATATATATATATATATATATATATGCTAATTGAAACTCAAATATGTGATGAATCCAAGGTGTTTCAGAGAGTGCTCACCTGTGCATGCAAATTTGATTTCATCTTTAGTAAGTAGTAAAGTTATATGCTTGCCAAAAAAAAAAAAATAAGTGACACACTGGAAGACAAATGTCATACAATTTCAATTTTATGTGTAACCTAGAAATGATGAACTTACAGGAACAAAGAGCAGCATTGTGGCTATTAGGCTTCAATGTGGGTCTTTTAACAATGGGGAAACGATTGGTTTAAGGATATAAAACTGCAGTTGGACAAGAGGCATGGACTCTCTGAAGTCTTGAGGTCTACTGAGAGCATGATAAATATGGTTGATAACAATATGCTATATTTTAAAAGTTGTGAGATAGTATACTTTAAGTGTTCTCAAAACAAAAATGATGAATATGTGTGATATAACATGTTAATTGGTTTAATTTAGCCATGCCATTGTGAACATACTGTATTGTGTATCATAATTGTGCATGACTTTATTTATGAGCTAAATAAATGAATGAAAAAAAGAATAAATAAATAAATAAATAAATAAATAAATAAATAAATAAACTCGTTTAAAAAAAAAAAAGGATAATGACAAGTTTGAGGCCACCCTTGGTTTTATGCCAAGAACATCTCAAACCAACAAGATATTGTTGTTTATGCTAGCCCTTCCAGAAATACCGAAAAGACAAGAGGTTATGCAAGTTACACAAGTTAACCTGACATTATTGGAATGTGTTCTAATCTTGGTTCCTACTTCTATTCTGTTTAGAACATTAGTTGCAGAAACAAGTATACTTCTCCTCAAGGTTGTGGTGTTTAAAAAAGGTAGGGAAATGTATGAGCTGGTCTGGTAGAAACACACATATAAACATACATACACACACACACACACACACACACACACACACTTTTATAATAAGACTTTATTTTTCATGACTGTTTCATATTCACAGTAGAAATGAGAGAGATGAAAAAAATACCATATATCCTCTGCCCTGCACACGCATAGCTAGCTTTTCCTTTTATCAGCATTTCCCCACCAAAATGATACGTGTCACTGTTAGTCAACCTATGATGACAGGTTTTATTTTAAATTTTATAAAATTTATACTATGAACTACAAAAAGCTGTTTCTTCACATAATATTAATAGAATTTTTTCAAAGATTATTTTTATTTTCCTCCTGAAAGTCAAGCACTGGAGACAGGAGACAAGTATAGAAGGAATTGAAAACGGAAACCTGATATTGTGACAGTACACTATACCTAGTTTCAGAAATTGCAATACAATTTTAAAACTATACAACTTAATAGTAACACCTTGCTGTTTCTTCAAGACTGTTTATGTGATGGAGAGTATGGCAATTATGACCTTTGGGTTTCCATTCCCAGCCCCAATCTAGGCTGGCTGTATGATCCTGAGAGACCACTTGTCTCCATTCTCAAAATCAATAAAATGGCAATGATACAACCTCAAAAATTCAAAAGATAACTTCTAAATATTTGGAAAATACTAACTGCTTTTCTTAAAAACTTTCTTTTTTATAGTGGGAAATTACCAATACAGAGTCAGGTAGAAATATAAGGGTATTTAATAGGGAAGAGCCTTACTTACAGCGCGACCTAGGCAGCCCGTGGCAGCTGTCTGTATGCAAGCCCAAAAGAGAAACTGAAAGCGAAAACACAATCATCCTACGTCCCCTGACCACGCCCTCGAGAGCTTGCTTTTGCAAGGGCGTGGTCAGGCACACCTGTAGCCAGCCCCTAAGTAGGTGTGGCTATAGCTTCCCCTACACTTTTCATTCATTATTTGTGTCTTTCAAACCATGCATCTCAATCCCAGTCCATTTGAATCTGCCCTCTGCCCTTGCAACCTTTGCCCACCCGCCAAAATAAAATAAAATAAAATTTAAGAGAAAACCGAAAAAATGAATTAAAGAAAATCCTCATCATAAATCTCCTCATGGACATTGTAGTGGTACACAGTGAGTCCATGAAGGAAACCCTATAATCCATATATCTTTACTTGAAAGTGCATTACAGAGCCATTTGTCTGGTTCAAGACCTCTGGTTTCTAAAAAGGTGGGCCATAACTGGTGCTGCTTTTGAATCTCATGTTGCTTGTCCTATGTTATGGAGATTCTGCAACTATGGATCTGCAGGGCATGCCTCTTCCTGCACTTTAGCAGATCATAGAAGGGGTGGATGTTGGGGTGGATGTTGAGGTAGACCAAATTATAACCCTGTTGCTGGGAGGGGTTTGTTGCAGAGTTAGTCTTTGTTCACACTTTCTCTTCAGAACAAAGGAGTTCACTGAACAAACTCTGTGCTTTTACACTAACATTTTTCAAGAGCTAACTAGAATGTCCCTCACTCCTGTTGCCCAAAATTGTCAGAACTAAAGCACTGAATTTGCAGTTATTTTCTCATGCCTTGATGGGATGAATATATCCCTGTGGTATACTTTCAAGGTTACTTTTGTAGACATTTAAAAACTTTAACTTACATCCGGGAACTCTTGCTCCTCAGTCTGATAGCTGGAATACCAGCATGGAACTGATCCAGACCCCAGGAACATGGGTTTCTGTGAGGAAACTTACAGAATAAAGTAGTGGTTCCCAGAGGCTGAGAAGAGTCTGGACATGGTGTCATAGGTACAGGGACTTCTTCTGTTTTATGGTACTTCATGGTGAATGTAGTTAACAATATACATTGTATATGGTAAAATAAATAGTTGCCTGTGATTTAATGACTCTAAAGGAATGAAAAGAATTTACAGTGGTGTATATCTCTATTAAACTTAATTTGTTATTAAATAATACATACATTAATTAAGAAAAATTTCCCCTTAAGAGTATTCATGATTACTATATGTCAATCAAAAATCTGAACCTTGACAGAAATCTAAGCAAGCAAATATATAGATTCAGATGATATACTATCAGACAATTTTCTTTAATTTAAAGAAATAATTTACTAAAAATATGAGAAGTAAAAGTTTGCCATGTGGACATTTTCAAGGTTTGTTTTCTGTTATTGACTTCAGGTTTTGTATAGAACACAATCCATCAACAATTTTCAGTGGATTGCTCTGTTCTTTTCTGACAATATCTGTCACCCAGCCAAAAGAGTTAAGCTAATATATGCAGCAGAGTTGGAACACAACTAAAAATCTGCTTTTGAAAACATTTTTTTAATTTAGCTTTAGCTTTAAAATTTTAGTTACACTGCCTCTCATTAATTTAAAGGTAGAAGAGAAATGAATATGAAATAATAGTAAGAATAGCAGTCAAACTACAAAATCTACAGTTGTCACCCAAACTTTAAGATTCCTGATGACTAACATTAAAGAATACCCATATGTATTACATCATCTGCACAGATGAAGAGTAATTCCTTTGTGATGATGAATATCCCAAGCATTTATGAGAAAACTGATCCAAGCTTGCACTGTGTTAATTTTCATGAAACAAACAATTATATATGTAGTTACCTCAAGAGCATTTAAAATTAGAAGTTAATATGATTGTTAAAATCCAAAGAAATATTTGTTCTGTCACTTTGTTACTCCTAAGTACTTTGTGTGATTTTTTGTTTGTTTGTTTGTTTTTCAAGATAGGGTTTCTTTGTGTAGCTTTGGAGCCTATCCTGGCATTCACTCTGGAGACCAGGCTGGCTTTGAACTCCCAAAGATACACCTGCCTCTGCCTCCTGAGTGCTGGGATTAAAGGCGTGCACCACCACCAACAGCCGGCATGTGTGATATTTTCAATATGGTCTCTTGAAAAATGTAGGACCCAAGCAGTGGAAGAACACAAATTAAAGACAGAGTTTTGTTGTGCCCAAATTCTGTACCCCAAAATTACCTAGAGACCCTATCTGATGCAAAAGCAAAGAATCTTTACTAATTAATGGATTAACTGTATTAGCTTGGGTCCTCTCTCCTCTACAGCGGTGGAGTGAGGACCCGGAGGGACTGGGGTTAGGAAATTTATTGGGGTAGAACAAGGGGAGTGTCTGGGATCTGCAACGGTCTCAGGATTGGTGTACTTCCAGGCTTAGGTGACCTGTCCACTGTTGATTGATCAACTGGTTGATATGGCCTATAGGTCCTCCCAAGGCAGTTGCTATGCTTTACACTCCACTGTAATCATAAAGCACAACCAGAGTCCACCAGCTAACTTCTGATAGGTTCTTGCCACATGGAGGGTATCTGGCTTCCTAGTGAAGGGGGCAAGGTTGGGCAAGGTTGGGAAGCTCAGCACATGTTGCTGAGTCAGAGGCCTACCTACCTCTTTTTTGCAGCCTGTCATGGCTGCCAAAGCAGCAGTCTAGGGAAGGGTATGGTCCCTTCAATTCCCAGAAATCCCACTGAGAGATTGCAGGGTCAAAATAAAAATTATTGTATTGCAATGAGTGAATTAGCAATATGGAGTCAGGTAAAGATATTAGGGTATTTATTCAGAAGATGCCTTACAAAGCAACCTAGCCAGCCAGCAGAGAATGGAGTAAGTAAGAGAAAGCACACCTGTAGCCACCCCCAGCTGGTGTGGTTCTGGTGTCCCTTACAGTAATGCTTTGACTTCTTTTTGTATATATAATTGAATTGCAGATAATTATTTTCCCTCAGAATACATCAAGATCAAGTTAGCCTGGAAAATATTTAAAGAATATTTTATGAAATTATCTTAAATAATTAATAATGGATTTAATTGGTATCTATCATTTACATACATATTGATCAAATATTTTTATCTCAAGTATAATCACTCTAATGTATACCTGAATAAAAATTGTAATTGAGTAACATCTAAAGCAGTTACATGTTCATATATAGCCATGTCAGAACAGTTTAACATCTTTTCATAATACCAAATATAGATTTGGCTTAAGACTCAACTCAGTGCTTCACTCTCATGTACTTAATTTATGGACATCAAAATATATGCTCCCCAACACTTGTGCACTAAGGCTCCTAGACATTCTATTTTAACAACCACAAACTGGAAACAAACCAAATAAAACTGAGTTACTGAACAGTTGGTACAACTGTAGAATAGAATATATAATCCAATACTCCTTGTGTACAAGACAGCCAATAGATGCCTCAAGCCATATCCATACAGATCCCAGATTGTGCCCTGCTGCTCCATCACATAGTCTTAAACTAATATGCTTTCTTTTCTTCTCCCTCTCTGTATTATTTTTTCATTTTCTGTGCTGATCCTCTTTCACTCTGGGCCTGTTGGCCCACAGGCCTAGAGGGCAAAGAAGCAGATGGGCCAACAGAAAGACCTGGTGACCCATGAGGAGGAACAGAGACAGCCCTCTGGATACAAATTTTATTGAGTCACCTCAATTTTACTCCAGAATATAAGAAATATATAGGATTGGGGAGCCTGGGACAAACCCTAATTTGCATTAAGTGGCCTATTCCTATCATAAAACTGAGTCTGTGGCAGTAGAATTCAAGTCATCTCAGCAGGAATCTGTGCCAAAGGTCAAGCTAAAATCAGGTGAATCAGGCATCTGATTTTAGGGGTAGATTTTAGATAAGATCAGTCCTCCAGGCTTAAGGACATTCTGAAGATAAGGGCAGGAAGAGAACAGGAAGCCTTCCTGGAAGGAGGAAGGTGCATTTTGCTGAGCTATTAAGATAAGCAGCTAGGCCATGGGGAGATTGTGACCTCTGAGAAGCCATCTGGGTCTCATGGTGGGTGCAGGTGGGTCTGAGGCACTCCCGCTCCAGGTGGGTGGGAGCAGGACTAGCACAGCCATGTCAGCAATCACAGCCATAATTGCTTAGTCCTCCAGGGCTGCGTTAACATGCCTGCAGATCCCAGGACAGGAGTTCCCAAAGTGGACAGGTAGAATTTGGACCCAAGGCAGGGCCCAAAGCTCACCTCTGTCCTGAGTTGGGGAGAAAGTAGCCCAGCAATCTCAGCAGATTCATGGTTGCTTGGTCTACCTAGGCTGAGTCGACCTGCCTGCAAACTCTAGGACAGAAGTTCCCGACATTTTCAAAATATGAAATTGCTTGGGAATAAAAGATTTTTACATAATTCTGGAAGTTGCCATGACCTATTGAAAATTCTTTGTCGGATGATTGCCTTGATTTAAATAGGATTTGCTTTGATATTTGAGATGTCAAAGACCATGAACTGTAAGTATTTTAGTTCACTGTAATTATACAATGTTCAAGTTTCTGTCATGCAGCATGAAAAATAAAAACCCAGAGACAGATATTGGGGTTCAAGCTGAAGATCACAAAAGTAAAGCAGCCAGCCAGTAGGACTTACTTTTACCGAGACTATAAAGGACAGCCTGTCTTCCCTATGACTGGAAAATGAATCTCACATGAGACCCTTTACTTCTTCCTTATATAGTTCTGTAGTGCTGGAATTAAAGGCATGAGCTCTGTTTTTCTTTTAGTGATTCACTCTCACGTGGCACTGGGTGGCCTTTAACTCAAAGAAATCCATCTGCCTCTTTATCCTGAGTGCTGGGATTAAAGATGCATGCCACCACTGCCCAGTATTTATGGCTGTCTAGTGTGGCTGGCTTTATATTATGATATTCAATGGCTTCATTAGATCATAAGCAATCTATCACCAATGTGCTTTAACACTAGTCTTTGCCCAAGGCTATATTGCATTCAGGTGCAGTTGTACCTATCCAATCAACTAATATAATACAATGTGATCATTTTTCTTTTTTCCTTTCATGTAAATTAGGAGCCATCTTCTTTTACATATGATTCCAAGTTCCCTCTTCCTCCCACCCTCCCATGCCCCCACTGATCCCAATCCCATGCATGCCTCTTCTGCTCCCCAGAGAGGGTGAGGCCTTCCATGGGGGATCATCAAAGTCTGTCATATCATTTGGAACAGGGCCTAGACTGTCTCCCATGTGTCTAGGCTGAGAGAGTATCTCTCTATGGGGAATGGGCTTCCAAAGCCCATCCATACACTAGGAATAAATACTGTTCCACTACCAAAGGCCCCATAGATTGCCCAAGGCCTCTAAACTGACACCCATGTTCAGGGGGCCTGGTTTAGTCCTATGTTGTTTTCCCAGCTGTTAGTCTGGCAACCATGAGTCCTCCCCTTTTTCAGGTCAGCTATTTCTGTGGGTTTACCCAGCATGGTCTTGATGCCTTTGCTCATCACTCCTCCCTCTCTACAACTGGATTCCAGGAGTTTGGCTCAGTGAGGGAAATATCTCTATTAAATCATCTCAGAAGTTTCTCATGTGCTTATATGAGGAAGTATCTATCTCTATATTATTCATTCTGTGTATGCTCAGAAGAACCAGAGTTTGTTTAATGAAATGTATTTACAGAGTGACTGTAGCCTCATAAAATGAATTTAGCAATGTTCCTTCTATTTTTATTTCATAAATAATTTGAGGCATATTGGAGTTAACTCTTCTTTGAAAGCCTGGTAGAATTCTGCCCTAAAACTGTCTGGTACTGGGCTTTTTTTGGTTGGGACCTTTAAGGACTATTTCCTTATGGTCTATAGGTCTATTTAAATTAATAATCTGATCTTGATATAACTTTGGCAAGTGACATCTATCAAGAAAGTTATCTACTTTTAGAGTTTCCAATTTTGTGGAGTAAAGGTTTTTACTGTCACCTAATGATTCTTTGGATTTCTTAATGTCCATTATTATGTCCCCCTTTCTTTTCTGATTTTATTAATGTGGATATTCCCTTTCTATTTTAGTCAGTTTTAATAAGGATTTGTCTGTCTTGTTTTTCTGAAACATCCAACTCTGTTTCATTGAATCATTTTATTATTCTGTTTACATTTTATTTGTTGATTATTTGTTGTCATCTTGTCCTCTTGATTGCATTTGATTTTTTTTCTTCTAGAGCTTTCAGATGTTATTTTAAGTTGCTAATATGAGGTTTCTCTAATTTCTTTATATAGGCATTTTTAAAAAATAAATACTAGACATATTTTACACTTCATTTCCAACAACGTTTGAGAATTTTAGCTCCATATTTTCCCTAATATTTGGCCAATCCCAAAGGTACGTAGGTATGTGACATAATAACATCTTTGATTACTAATGATGAATAGTTTTCATGTGTATTAACATTTGTATATGTGGTTCATATGGATGTATGCAAATGTGCATGTCTGCATGTGTTCAGTTGCATATGTGCAAGTGTGTTTACTAGTGTGTATGCATGTGAATGTAAAGAAGTATCTGGTCAAGTTTTTTTGTGGTACATAGGATTGAATCCAAGTTGTGCAGGTATTTAATGATATGAACTTTCTTATTTGCACCACTTTTATTCTGTTCCATAAGCTTGGGTATGTTGTATATTTATTTTCATTGAGTTCTAGAAAGTCTTTCATTTCTTTCTTCATTTCCGCCTTGACCCTGTCTGTAATCATTCACAGTTTCTATGAATTTGTGGGATTTCAAGTTGTTCTGTTGTTCATGAAATATTACTTTAATCTATAATGGTCTGAAAGGATGCAGGGGATTATTTCAATCTTTTTTATTTCAGTCTTCTTGCATCTGTTGAGACTTGCTTTGTGACTGAGTATTTGGTCAGTTATGGAGAAAGTTACATGAGGTGATGAGAAAAAGGTATATTCTTTTGTGTTTGGGTAGAATGTTCTGAAGATATCTTTTAAGTCAGTTTGGCTTATAACACCATGCAAATTGCAGGGAAATTAAATGGTTGCAACTAGGAAAAAGATCATACTGAGTGAGGTAACACAGACCCAGAAAGACAAGCATCATATGTATTCACTTGTAAGTGGATATTAGTTATTAAGTAAATGATAATCATTACCAGATTATGATAACCACAGACCCAGAAAGGCTAAGTAACAAGGAGGGCCCTAAGGGGGATGCAAGCATTACCCTGGGGAAGAGAAAATAGAATAAATTTTGTGCATAGATTTGGGGCAAATGATAATAGGAACAGGAGGATTTCAGAGGAATGGCATTGAAAGAATGAATACCAGAAGAGAAGACTGGAATTGGATAGAATTTTGGTGGTGATGCGGAAACCTAGTAGAGTAGAACCTCCCAAGATTATAAGATAAACCTAATGAGGACTCCTAATAATGGAGGATTAGGAACTTGACCTGGCCATTTTCTGTAACCAAGAAATTTTCATTATTAGGAATGGAAAAGCAATCCAACAACAAATCATTCAGCCTACAATCCACCTTGACTGTAAGATGTGTGGGGATAATTGAGAGGCAGAACTTGGTGGAATGGTCAACGAAGGACTGGTCTAATTTTAGGTCAAAACTATGAAAGGGATCCCATGTTTGACACTTTCTAAATGAACAGGTACCAGGAACCAGAGTCTGGACAGAGACCTATGATACAAAAAAGGCAATGAAATGATTCTCAGTTGTATTATGCTATATTCATAGATCAGTGCTCAACCAACTGGTCATCAGAGAAGCTTCCTCCATTAGCTGATAGAGCAAATGCATACACCCACAGCCAAACACTAGGCATACCACAATACCAAAATGGAAACCTCCAATTCGTTCCTTCCATCAGAGCTCAGGAACACCTAAGAAGAGAGAGAAGAATTGTAGGAGTTGGAGGGTCCAAAGACATGAGAAGAACATGGCCCACAGACTCAATAATGCAGGCTCACAGAGACTGAAATAGCAATCACCATATATGTTATGGTTATTAGCGAGAATCCTAACAGTGTGAATTGGGGTGTCTGTGCCCTTTTGCCTGCTCTGCAGTCCCTTTTCATCCTACTAGGTTGCCTTATCCAGTCTTAATAAGAGAGTTTGTGTCTAATCATTTTGTATCTTTTTATGCCAGCTTTGATTGATATCCCTGGGAAGCTTCATCTTTTCTGAAGGGCAATGGAATAATAGTGGATCTGAGGGACAGAAGAGTTGGAGAGGAACTTGGAGGAGTGTAGAGAAGAGAAACTGTGGTTGGGAAGTATCCTATAAGAGAAGAATAAGAATATATGCATATATGTATATATGATAGATAAAAACCAACAAAATAAATGTATTTCGAAACACTTCTGGATCTTCTCTACTTTACCATACAAATTAATCTAGGTTTGATTCAGTTATGAAGAATTTAGCCAAACTTTAATATAACTTCTAGATTTAATATTATATTGTATTAAACTTTAACTACAGATGATAGTATTATGCTTAAAAGTAATGTATTACATTCACAAGAAAGTTCAAACCTTGGCACTATTATTGACTATTTAATCTTAGGCCAAGTAGACAAGTGTTTAGACTCTTTTTCTTTCCTTTATCCTTTTAATATAGGAAAAACTGTCAGCTTGAGGAATTAAATGAGAATTAAAGTCTGTTGTGAGAATTAAATGAAATTTCTAGAGTAAAAATTTAATTTTATAATTATTATTAATGTCAAGTTCATTTTCAGAAGCATTTCAGTACCTAGCAAGGTAAGCTAAATCATTGAAATAGTTCACCTCAAAAAACTAATACATCTGGAGAAAACAGGACTGTATTCGCAAAGAAATGCCCCCATTTTACTAGTTCTCTTTAATTTTGGTATACCTTATCACTTATTCATTCATTGAAAACCTGAAGAAAACATTCTGCCTTAACACATTTTTCCAGAAAGAAATAGGAAAATACATGTGACAGATACAAAACAAAGATAAGTACCTCATTTTGGGGTAAATGATATAATTCAGACCATGAATTGTAAATCCCTCTTCACTCATAGCACATTTGTTATTGACCTCTTACTACCACCTGTTAAATATCCTATACTCTGAAATATGTAAAGCAGGAACTGCCCCCTGTCCTAAAATGGCTTGCCTTCTAGAGACAGAACAAAGAAAATCAATAAGTAAAAGAAAAAAGTCAATATAACTCAAGGTGCCATGGGTGTTTTCTGAGATAGGTGTTAGGAGACATTTTCATTATGCAAATACCAATGTTAGAATGTTATCATGTGCTAAAGCCTTACAAAATCATTGCGTCTGTGTGGTACATTAGATATGTGAAAATTATGAGTATTAAAGAGAAAGACTGGGGAAGGAAATATGAAATGTAATGGGAGTAGGGATTTTGACAAATATGAAAGAACTCCCTTAAGTATTTTTTGAGCAAAAATCTGAAGGAAAGATGGTAAACAAAGTCTTGAAACAGAAAATTCTGTAAAGGTGGCTAATGCATTGATCATGTGCCAGGGTTATCTAATGATATAGCTTACTTGAATGCTGCTGACAAGGAGTATTATCACACTGTAGATTGTTGCCTGGGCTGATAGAGGAAGAAAAATGGAAAACTTGATTCCTTTCCTGGAAACATAGAATAAAAATTAAAATTATACTGATAAATCCCTGTGTCACTACTTTTTTCTCTTTCAGAGGATAACTTCTGCCAAGGACTCTACCTAACCATTCGAGATCTGAAAGTGTCTAAAGTCTGCCTCTTTTTGAGAACTCATTTGTTGTAGGCCCATTTCTTCTCTGTTCAGGGCAGTAGTACTTAAAGGCAGATGCCCCTGTCACCCTCATTTCTAGCAACATTAGAAGAAGGAGTAAGGTGGCTCTTCTATACACTTGCAGGGCCCCTCTGGTCCTAAAGAATTATACATTTGGGACTGTTAGTAAGTAAAATATTTTAAGACAAGATAAAAACTTTAATATGGTGACAATAAAGAGGAAAAAGGTCAAGAAGAAAAGAATCCAGAGAAGAAAGGAAAAAAAAGTCTATATATAACAGGGGGCTTATGGTTTCAATTTTTTCTGGTTCCTGTTTATTTGGGTCAATTATCAAAACAGTTTGGATTTGTTGGTATGGAAGATGCATTATTCGTATGGGAGAACATAAATCGAATTCTCAGTCAAGTCTAGTATTAGAGTGACGCTGCAGCCAAAGATATAAAGGTCCTGAAGAATATAAAGTTGATCTAGAAATTCTTTATGGTTTTTGAGTCCTGGTGAGGCAGAGAACTCAACTGATGCAAAAAAGGCTTCAGTCAAGCTGTTTAGTTCTGAGTTCTGAAGAAACAACCAGAGTGGCAAGAAGAGGAATGAAATGAATATTCCATTAGTTCTTCTCAAAGGTCACCCAAAGAGTTCATAAAGTTTAGATTTCTCCTAGCTGCTTCAAGATGACAAAATGGGCAGTGTAGGAAGGGATAGAGTGGATAGAGTGCCTCAGAGGAGAGTCACACCAAGGGTTCACAATAAAACTGAACAGATGACAAAGATCCAAAGCATTTGGTGATAGCATGCATTCTTGGAACATGCTTATGTGAAGGAAATTGTATCTGCAACACATAAATTATGACTGCCTGTACTATTATAATTTTTACTGAAGGAGGAGTTAGCAAGGTATGGCAGTGTTGTCCTTATTAAGAGGAGAGAACTGGAAGGAAAACCATATAAAGAATCTCAGATAGGCTTTGTCATAGGTGTTGGCAAGACTGATTTCTTTGTTGTTGTTTGGTTTTGTTTTTCCAGACAGGTTTTCTTTGCATATATATGGCTGTCCTGGAGGTCACTCTGTAGACCAGACTGGCCTCAATCTCATGAGATTCACCTGTAACTGCCTCCTGATTGCTGATATTGATAGTGCTACCACTGTCCGGCTACGATGGATGATTTTTGTCATTATTGTTGGTCACAAAATGTAAAGACACTGGTTGGCAGAAGAGCTTGAGACATTTTTCACTGACTACAGTATATTCAGAGCCATCCATTGAGGCTTCTATATTATAACTTTGTGAAAACATTAAGATTTTCATAACACAATTAACATAAGATTTGTTTAATAAGGTTAAATGCAATTGTGTAACTGTCTGGACCATATACTAGAGATTTGTAGGAAGATAACATTAACTATATGTCAGACTCTTGAATAAAAAAAAGTATCTCAAGCTTTATATATGAATACAGATAAATTCAACATTCGATTGACAATTTAAAAGAGAAATATAATATTATTGTCATTTTTAAGGTTATGCAGTAAAGTTTACAAACACATTGCTTGGATATTCTGAATTATTACATAGAACTGTGAGTTTGATGACAATATCTAGAAGACATCTTTAATAAAAGAACATAGGTAAATAGGGTATGGAACCTTGGGATTAGCTTTTGTTTAGAGGAAGACTTGAAAGTCAGAGTGAAGAGCATGGCACTTGAACTTCCAAGCAGCTACCATATCAGTTAAGTGGTAGGTTTGGGTAAAATATTCCCCTTTTCATAGCATCGTCATAGGTCAGTTTGTGAGACTGTTTGGGGACAGAGTAAATATAGTAAGAAATTACCAGTACGGAGTCAGGTAGAAATATAAGGGTATTTAATAGGGAAAAGCCTTACTTACAGAGCGAACCAGCCAGCCGGTGGTAGTCTGTACAGCAAGCAGCAAAGAGAAACCGAAACCGAAAACGCAGTCCCCCTACTCACTCTGACCACGCCCTCACAAGCCCTCAGGTACTCTTGTAGCCAGCCCCTAAGAAGGCGTGGCTACAGCTTCCCCTACAATTCCCCTTTTAGTCTAAAAGAGGATTAAAACTTAACAGTATAAAGGTAAAATATAAGAAGATAACTATCTATTTTAACTAAACCCTAAAGTCATAAACAATAGGAAGCTATTCCTAACTAGGTATATACACTATCCTAAGTGACAACAATGGGGAAAGGGGGCGTAGCATTTTCCAAGTTACTTCCTGCTGAAATGGGACGATGATAGTCATGTGGGGTCCTGTAGAAAGAAAATGTTAGTATCCAGTCCATGTTAGATGGGATTCACTTGATTGAAGATCTCGCTTGAAATCCTCAACTTGATTGAAGTCAGTACCCGAACCTCTGGCCGGAGTGTCAGCTGAAATGGAGCAAGTTGGATCCAGTGCAGTCGAGGAGCTGTGGCCCATTTTCTTTCCAGGGTGTCCAGGGATTGCTGTCAGGCAGGTCTTCATTGGCTGTGTGGGACTCAAACATGAACAGTTAGCAGAGAAATGTTTGCTTGTGTATGTACACATGCTAGGGAATGCAACCATGAGAGCATAACAATTATGAAAGGGTGTACACCTTGAGAGAAAGATCCAAGAAAAGACAAAGACAGTCCCCAAATTCTTCTTTTATTCTGTATTACATCAATTGGCTTCTTGATACAATACAGAAACACTAAAGCTTAGTTAAATAATGTGCTTGGATTTTAGAGGAGGAAAGCCAAATCCACCTCTAAGTCCAGCATTGGTTTAATTGAATAGGGACTAGGAAATAAAGAGAAATAGAGTTTTTTGAGAGACAGCTGTAAAGTTTACCGTATGGCACATTCCTTCTATTTGATGGTTATAGCTACCTTTTCTTCTTAAGTATCTACCCATGCAGTGTCTTTTGCCTTCTGAAGATGAGTTTTCCTGTGAAGATAAAAGCAAAACACTTCCCTTTCCTTTGGGAGGCTTCTATTTAGTTTATAAGATATACCTTAGTAGAATACCTGTCATTTGTCCTTGTCGAGAGGTTTTTCCTTTTCCAGTCGAATCTTGATCAACTTTGATGGTATCCAAAGTGTTTCTTCTCCTGTAGAAACCAATGCAAAACCCCTACCCCAACGTAATACATGTCCTGGTTTCCATGCAGAGGTTAGTACATCTTTGAAGTATACTGGCTGATTGAGTTCAGCAGTTTTTTCCGTAGTCCAGTGTCTTTCTGCAGCTGTTTGTCCTTTTTCATTGGCATTAAGAAAGTTTAGTGTTAATAAAGCATTATGCAACCTATGTTTGGGGGGTTTAGTCTTCCAAGCTTGTTTGTTGAGCATCTCCTTAAGTGTTCTATTAGATGCTGAAAAATTGTTCCAATTTCGTAGAACATATGCTGGAGCATTGACATATGCTGGAGCATTGTCTGCCATCACCTCTAGCAGGTGCATAATAACAGAATCAGCTTTTTCAGAGTTAAGAGCAGTAGCCCATTGGAACCCTGAGAATGTGTCTATGGTATGATGCACATATTTCAAATTTCCAAACTCTGCAAAGTGAAAGACATCCATCTGCCAAACCTCATTTCTCCGAATGCCCTTAGGATTACAACCTGCTGGCAATGGAGTTTGATTATAAAAGGAACAAGTAGGACAGTTTTTCACTATCTCCTTGGCTTGTTGCCAAGTGATAGAGAAGTCCTTTTTCAAACCTTTGCTATTTACATGATGTTTCTTATGAAATTCTGAGGCTTCTAGCACACTTCCAATTAATAAACGATCAATCTCATCATTGCCTTGTGCTAGTGGGCCAGGCAGACCCGTATGGGATCTGATATGTGTAATATACATAGGATTACTTCTGTTTCTGATAGTTTCCTGTAATTGTAAAAACAGAGAAGTTAATTCTGTATTATCAGGAACAAATTCTGCAGTCTCAATATGTAACACGACTCTCTCTGCATACTGAGAATCAGTAACTATATTAAGAGGTTCTGTAAAATCCTTAAGTACCATGAGAATTGCATATAATTCTGCCTTCTGTACAGATGTATATGGACTTTGAACTACTTTACTTACCTCACCTGCTTTATAACCTGCCTTACCTGATTTGTTGGCATCAGTGTAGAAGGTAAGAACTCCAGAAATGGGAGTTTGTCTTACAATACGTGGAAGAATCCAGACTGTCTTTTTTATGAATTTAATTCTGTCAGTTTTGGGATAGTTGTTGCTAATTGTTCCCAAAAAGTCAGTAAGAGCTATTTGCCAATATTCATTATCTTTCCATAAGGAAGAAATTTCTTCATTAGTTAAAGGTACTATAATTTCTGCTGGATCTTTTCCAGTCAGCTGGCGAAGTCTTAATTTACCCTTTAAAATCAAATCAGAAATCTTTTCTATATATGTCTTTAACTTTTTATTCTGTTTATGTGGCAGAAATATCCATTCCAATATAGTGTCTTCCCTCTGCATCAGAATTCCAGAAGGGTATTCTCTGGATGGCAAGATAACCAGAATACAGTCTAAATTAAGGTTTATCCGATCTACATGTGCATTCAATATTCTGTTTTCTACCCATTGTAACTCTTTTTCTGCCTCATCAGATAATATTCTAGGACTGTTTAGGTCCTTATCACCTTTAAGGGCCATTTTTAAATGCTTTAAGTCATGTCCTTCTACACCAATAATTGTCTGTAATTGAGAAATTTCCCCTAATAATTTCTGAAGAGAATTAAGAGTTTGATACCGATCTCTCCTAATTTGTACCTTTTGAGGTCTGATTCTCTGTAAGTCTATCTTGTAACCTAAATAGTTAATAGAATTTCCTCTTTGTATCTTTTCTGGTGCAATCTGTAATCCCCAACGAGGCAGAACTTCCTTCACCATTTCAAACATACGTTCCAAAGTTTCCTTATTAGAATCTGATAAAAGAATATCATCCATGTAATGATAAACAAGAGATTGTGGAAATTTCTTACGAATTATTCCCAAAGGTTGCTGTACAAAGTGTTGACACAAAGTAGGGCTATTGAGCATTCCTTGTGGCAAAACCCTCCATTGATATCTCCTAACTGGCTGTGAATTATTAAGAGTTGGTACAGTAAATGCAAATTTTTCTCTATCATTTTCCTGTAACGGTATTGTGAAAAAACAGTCTTTTAGATCAATGACTATGATAGGCCATCCTTTAGGTATTAAGGAAGGTAATGGCATTCCAGGTTGCAGAGAGCCCATTGGTTGAATTACCTTATTTATAGCTCTCAGGTCTGTCAGCATTCTCCACTTACCTGACTTCTTTTTGATGACAAAGACAGGAGAATTCCAAGGACTGGTAGATTCCTCTATGTGTCCAGCATCTAGCTGTTCCTGTACTAACTTTTCTAAAGCCTCTAGCTTCTCAGAGGTCATAGGCCATTGTCCTACCCAAACTGGTTCATCTGTAAGCCACTTCAATGGCAGGGCCTTTGGCTCCTCTGAAGGTCCATCATTTGTACCTAGTTTCTGTACAGCGTGGATGGTTGGTAACCGTTTTCCATAGCGTCTTACCAGATCTTTTTCATAATTTGTATCTGACACTGGAGGAATATTAATCTGAGTATTCCATTGCTGTAAGAGATCACGACCCCAGAGATTTATAGCTATATCTGCCACGTATGGTTTCAGTATCCCTTTCTGTCCTTCCGGTCCAATGCAGACCACTGAGTTAACACTCTGTCGAACTCTAGATAGAGTTCCAATTCCTAAAAATTGTACATTTGCCTCTCTAAGAGGCCATTTCTGAGGCCAAGACTTTTGAGTAATAATAGTTACATCCGCCCCAGTGTCCACTAAGCCAGAAATAACTTTATTATTAATTTTAACTTTTAACTGAGGCCTTTTATCATTAATAGAAGCTTGCCAAAATATGCGTTTCTCATTTTGTCCATTCACACTTGATTCTTCATCACTATTCAAACTACCATCTAGAGCAATATCTTTTTTCACAATATGCAAAGAACTGTCTATTGTTCCTGTGAGAGATTGTCTTCCACTGCTATTGGAAATGACCTGACCTTTCTCGATGTGGGGGCCTTCTTGAGGCCCCCCTCGGGGTTTCCCGACCTTAAGGGGTTTCCTTGTATGTCCCTGGTCGATCTACATTCATTGGTCCAGTGTCTGCCCTTACCACATCTTCTACACAATCCAGAAGGCAGTGGCCTTCCATATGAGGCATTGTTAGAATTCATTTGTCTACAATTTCTCTTAGTATGTCCCATTTTACCACAGTTGAAACATCTAGGTTCCTGGAGCCTTCGTGGTCTCCAGGGGAAGGCTCTTCCTACCCAAGGTTCTGGTTCATAGTAGTAGTAACCTCTAGCCTCTTGGTATCTATGTTGACCTCTGTAAGGTGCTTCTCCTTGCCAAGCCCTTACATCCTCACCTCTAGACCTTTTAATTTCCTGTTGCCGTTTTAAACCTTTGGAGATGGCTTCTCCTACCCAAGCTCCAGTATCTTGCACATTATAGTCAATGTTGGCTGCATACAAAACCCATTCTTCTAACGGAGCTGATCTGATCTTTAAAGGCAAAAGTATTCTTTTGCATATAGGGTTTGCATTTTCATAAGCTATTGTATATATAATTGATTGTCTTGTTTCTGGATCTGTTACCTGTAATTCTACTGCCCTAGTTAACCTTTGTAAGAAGTCCTGGAACTGTTCTGTAGGTCCCTGTTCTATTCTGGTATAAGCTTCTAGACGTTCTCCTGGCTCACGAACCTTATCCCAGGCATTTAGTGCTGCTTTCCTGCAAAGAGACAGTATATCGTCATCATATTCAGCTTGAACCTGTGGGTCAGCATAAATACCCTGACCAAGAAGCTTATCTAGAGGCGCTTCAAAACCTTCCTTTATGCCCTGACGTTCAAGGAGCTTTGCCTCTTCCCTTACCAATGCCTTCCACTGGATTTGGCATGAATTCTCAAGTACAGCTGCTACCAATCGTTCCCAATCTGTGGGTGTCACCCTGTTAAAGGTTGCCCATGAATGTAATAGCTGTTTTACGTATGGGCTATGGAGACCATATGAGACAATTGATTCTTTAATATTCTTAAGATCCTTCGGCTGTATAGGTTGCCATTCATAAACCATTCGTCCATGAGGGTGTTTCTTAGAAGCTGGCTTTTCTACCATGGTAGCTGGGTACACTAATGGTGTACGAGTAACAACCTTAGAAGAATAGTCACGATACCTGGGTGGAGTAGGTGCCTGGGATTGGAGTGATTCTGCTTCTGAGGCATCCCACTGATCTTTAAGCCTAGCAATGATATCCTTTTGAAAAGTTTCAATCTCCTTAATCATAAAAGATTCTAAGCACGTTAGTGAATCTATAAATTGCTCTAACTGCTCATCTACACGTTTTTCTAGGTCTTTCATACGATCATCCTTAGACAGCATCTGGATGGCATGGAAACTGCCCTCTAGGTATTGGAGTCTAGATTCCAGGTCATGATTTGCTGATTTTGAGTCCTCAGCAATCGACCGTATGGACCTATGTAATCTGTCAGCCCTGTACTGTAAATTATCTTCCAAACATTCAAATCTAGACTCAAACTTCTGATCTGCTACCTTGGATGCTTCAATGACTGATTGAATGGCATTGTCCAATTCTTCAACCCTATGCTGGGTATTTTGCACCGTTGCATCTAGTTGATGAGTAACATTGCCTATCTGAGTTTCTAGCTGGCTACAGATATTCTTTAGCTGGTCATGGTCTTCTGACAGCCTAGCCTCTAAGGCCTCAGACATGGAGGATCTCTCTGTGTTTATCTTATCATAAATACGCTGTATCTCATCAGACAGCTCTGTCTTTAGTGTATTGGACACAGAGCCAAGCTTATCATCCAATTTCTGTTCCACTTGCTGCACAATTGTGGTCTGACCTAATCTGTTTTCCAAAACCTCATTGCGTAAAGCTGTTATTTCCTGCAAGCAGGTGGTGAGGTTATTTCTGTCCCTGTTCCTGAGTCCTCTGGCTAGTAATACTATTTGTACCAGCAAGCTGACTGCCATGACAGCATATAGGCCAATAATTGGCAAATTAGCATCCTCCTCAAACAGTGAATTCACGTAATAAGCAAAAACATTACCAATTTCAGCAAATGATAAATATTCCGCCATGATTTTACCTGATTTCTACTCCAGATGCAGTAAATATATTTGATCAGCAGGTAGCACAGGCGTTCAGTTATTCCGAGGCGTTTGGCAGCAGTCGGTCAGCGGTGGAGAGAGGTCACAAAAGCGGCTGCGCTTATCTTAGAGAGTATATACGAAACAGATTCCTTCCCGCAGGCCAGGGGAAGCCACAGCTACAACCACTGAAACAGATTCGGGCTTTCCCGCAGGCCAGGGGAAGCCACAGCTGAAAGCGGAGGCCTACCTGGACTCTAGGCAGCTAGAAACTGTCTCTGAGCTGGGTGGATGGTTCTGAGTAGCTCAGCAGCAGTGGGTCGGCTGCTAGCCGGGAACGCCTGTGGAGAGTGGGTGCTTTCCGGGCCTAGGCGGCGGGCCCGATGGAACCCACAGCCTGTCCCAAATGGGGTGTGGGTTTCCAATATCCCGCTTCTGACACCAGATATAGTAAGAAATTACCAGTACGGAGTCAGGTAGAAATATAAGGGTATTTAATAGGGAAAAGCCTTACTTACAGAGCGAACCAGCCAGCCGGTGGTAGTCTGTACAGCAAGCAGCAAAGAGAAACCGAAACCGAAAACGCAGTCCCCCTACTCACTCTGACCACGCCCTCACAAGCCCTCAGGTACTCTTGTAGCCAGCCCCTAAGAAGGCGTGGCTACAGCTTCCCCTACAAGTAAATGTTATTTACTTCCATATTGCTTGAGACAGGTGAAGACTGTTACATCCTGTATTGGCCAAGAAAATTCATCTTCCTGTCATGTGAGATGTGAGAAATAATTTACTTCATAGGTAAAGATGAGATTTTCCTGCTTAGACCTACACAGCCTGGGACAGGAGCAGCAGATTTACAGTAAACTTTGTTCTTCCTGAATCCTTATTCTGTAATGAGGCTAGCATGTAACTTCCTCTGACAGGAAAAGAGACTGCTTGAGTCTGGGGATGTCCATGTAACTATGTTGTAAATTTAAGCCATTTTACTCAACCATTCAAATCTTCATAGCCAGTTTTTTTCATATACCTGATTTTGAATACATTTTATATTGAAAATATTACTAAATCTTTTAGTTAATAATCTAGAATTAATATAATGGTTGGGGTCACGGATAGTCTCAAAAGCACTGCTAAAGTGGATGTGGCTTTTGGGGGATGGAAAGCTGAACACTGTCTGGGCAGATATATGAAATCTATTTAGGAGAAGACGGCATTAATTTAGTCACTTCAGTGGAACTATGAGCATCATAATTTTTGCTTCTAGTTCATCTAGGGTGAAGCTGTTTGGTAATAGGATTTGAAAGTTTTTCTGTGCCCACAGACTTCTGAGAAAGTCTTTACCCTTTAAGACCATAGGAGAGTTGAGGTGATATAGAAATTTGTTAATAATTTCAATATTAATGAAATTGCATTGCCAAGACAGTAGGAAGGGGATGGACATTTTAAAAAGGAAAAATATTAATGGATAATTGCTATATAAAACATGCCACATAATTTGCTACCAGAGAAATGAAAGTCAAAAACAGGATTATCTATTATCTTAATCTTGTCACAATGTCTATTTCCAGAAAGGTAAAGAATTACAGAAGCTTGGATGGGCAATGTTTTTCCTAGAAGATGTGGGTTATTAAAGCTTATTAGATGAATATCATAGTGCAACGCATCAGACACTTTCCTGTGTGTTATTGCTCTGGGACATCCTAGAGATTTGTAAAGCAAAACAAGCTATGTTTATGGCTTTTAATGAGGCTTGCCCCAAGGAGAGGAATTTTGTGCCTGGTTTTGTAATCTTGGTCAAAAGCCCATGGCATTTAATGCCATAGACTTTGGGTTAAAACCTGCTCTTGTCATTTTGCTAAATGATCATTTTTTTTCAAATATTTATGGACACACCTATAGACCTAAGATTTCTCAAACTTGGTCAGTACAGGTTATTTTTCACAGTTGGCAGCAGTCAATGCAGAGATGCAAAAATGTCCAAAGTGTGACAAACCAAGTATTGAATGCCCAGCCCCAAACAGGACATCTACACACACACACACACACACACACACACACACAAACACACCACACCACACTACACTACACCTTGCCATAAACCAGAGAATATGTGGTAGAATGGACGCTAAATTAATGTAAAATCTGGTGGAAGAATATTGTGGTAGAAAGGATGCAAATATAATCTAGAAGCTGGTAGGAAGGGAGCCATGAAATATTGTTTGCCTGAAATTACATGTGTATCACATCAATATTTCCAGTATAAGATGTGCATGTGAGTAAGCCAGGAAAGATTCCAGCACAGAGGACTGAGATGCTCTCTTATTCCCACACATTACCAAGAAGCTATTGAAAGTTGAGAGCTGTTAGGTGAGAAAGCATATTGTCGGTGTTTCCACAAGTGGATTTCTTATGCTCCAGCAATTGTCCCACACCAATGTCCATATAGTTAGCTCTAATTGGACTTAGTAGATTATCAAGTGTAGAAGAAGGAGCAGGAAGAAGGATGAAGAGGAGGAAAATGATAGAGAAAGAGGAGGAAGAGGAGAAGGAGGAAGCAGAAAAGGAGGAAGAGGACAACCACAAGGATGTTGACGCCACTGGTGAAGGCATGAAGTTAGAAGGTGTACAGAAGTGCCATCACTATGTTGCATTATGACCATATATTAAATTCTAAATAATAAAGAAGAATATTATAAAATTACAAATGTTGTTGAATATTAAAAGACAAACTATTTTTTAAATTCCCGATGAAAATGTAAATTAGTCTATCCACTAAGGAAAACAAAAAAGAAGTTTCTTCCAAGAAATGAAACACAGCTATTTTTGTACTTATGTCCAAAAGAATTGAAAGCAGTATACCAAAGAGATACTTGACTGCTTATTTTTATTGCAGACAAGATTTGACATCAGCAATGTATCCACCAGTGGATTATGTGATAGAAGAAATAGGTTATTTTTCTTCTGTTTAATTTTTTTCCATATTTTGATTCTTTGATTTCATTTTATATTTCAACCACAATTCTCTCTCCCACCCCTCCTAGTAATCCATTCACCCACCTGCCCCCCACTCCTCCTCACAGGTCAGGCATCCCAAAAGGAGCCAACATAGTCTACCACAACAGATTGGGTCAGGGCCAGTCTCCTCTCACATGCATTAAGAATAAGCATGGCATCCCACCATAGCAAATGGGCTCCAATAAGCTAGCTCATGTACTAGGATTATATAATGGTAAGATATGGACTCAAACAAGCTAGCTCATGTACCAGGTGTGTATTGTGGTCCTTCTGCCAGAATCCTCTCTGATAATTTAAGCTTCACAATTGTCTCCTGCATATAGAGAGCCTGGTTTCTTCCCCTGAAATCTGGACAGTTGTAGGTCTAGAGTTAATAATGAGTTTCTACTAGCTTGGATCAGCTGTCTCTGTAAATTTCTCCATCATAATCTTGACCTCCCTTGCTCATGTGTTCCCTCCTTCCTCTCTTTGACTGGATTCCCGGAGCTCACCCTGGTTCTCGGTTGTTAATCTCTGCATTTGGTTCCGTCAATTTCTGGATGAAGTGATAATTGGGGTATTCATCAATTTGATTATAGGAGTAAGCCAATTCAGTCAACCTCTCTACTATTGCTAGGAGTCATAGTTTCAGTCCTCCGTGTGGATTCTTCTTGGGAGTTACCCTAGCACCAGGTTTCCCTAAGGCTATAGTGGCTCTCTCTATTAAGATATCTTTTTCATACATGCATTGATAAATACCAAGACTGAGGATTGTTGATTCAATTCCATTGGTCTACCCATCTGCTTTTGTCCCAGTACCAAGCTTTTTTTATTACTGTAGCTCTATTGCATATCTTGAAGTCAGGGATGATAATGCCCCCAGATCATCCTTTATTGTACAGGATTGTTTTGGCTATTCTACATTTTGTTTGTTTTTTGGTTTTTCCATATAGAATTGAGTATTATTCTTTCAAGGTCTTGACGAATTGTGTTGGCATTTTGACAGGATTGCATTGAATCGGTAGATTGTTTTTGATAAGATTGCCATTTTACTATGTTGATCCTATGATATCAAAGAACATGGAAGATATTTCCATTTTCTGATATCTTCTTTAATTTCTTTCTTTAAAGACTAAATGTCCTGTCATACAAGTCTTTCACTTGTTTGGTTAGAGTTACCACAAGATGTTTTTGTTGTCTGTGGCTATTGTGAAGGGAGGCTATTGTGTGGGATTAGTATGTAAAATAATATTGTTTTAATTTAAATAAAAATAATATTCAAAAGTTATCTTTTTATTGCTTTTCAACTGTATCCCTCACTACCTAGGCCATCTTGTACCCTCCTGTTTTCATCCCCCTCCCCTTCCCAATACCATCCCTCTGATCCCAGTTTACCATGTAGATAGTATCTAAGTTCTCTTCCTAGGGTGATCCATGTGTCCCTTTTGGGGCCTTCCTTGTTACCTAGATCCTCTGGAGGTGAGGATTTTAGTCTGTTTAAAATCCATTATTTAATATCGACATTCCCAAACTCCTTTTATGAAACTAAAGTAACCTTGATACACAAAATGCAACAAAGAAAGAGAAATATAGACAACAGAGATAAGAGGATAAAAATTGGAAAAAATAATACAAACTATCACTATTTGCAGATATTATGCTGTACATAACTGACTCAAAAAACTCTATCTGGGTACTCCTACGCTGATAAACCCCTTCAGTAATGTTGCAAGATACAAGATTAACTCAAAAAAAAAGTCAGTAATCATCTTAAATGCAAATGATGAAGAGGCTGAGAAATAAGTCAGAAAAACATCACCCTTCACAAATAGCCACAAACAACATAAAATATCTTGGTGTAACTCTAAACAAACAAGTAAAAGACCTATATGACAAGAACTTTAAGTCTTTAAAGAAAGAAATTACAAATAATGCTGCTATGAACATAGTTGAAAAGATGTCCTTGTTGTATCAATGTGCATATTTTGGGTGTATGCTCAAGAGTGTAATTACTGGATCTTGTGGTAAACTGATTCTCATTTTCCTGAGACTGGCATACTGATTTCCAAAGTGACTGCACAAGTTTGCACTCCCACCAGTAGTGAAGGAGTTTCCCCTTTCTCCATATCCTCTCCTCCACAAACTGTCATTGGTGTTTTTTATTTTATCCATTCTGACAGGAGCAAGATGATATCTCAGAGTTATTTTGATTTGCATTTCCCTGATGGATAAGGTTGATGAGCACTTTCTTAAGTGTCTTTCAGGTGTTTTATATATCTCTATTGAGAATTCTCTATTTAACTCTGAACCCCACTTTTTAAGTTGATTATTTACTATTTTGGAGACTAGCTTCTTGAGTTCTTTGTATATTTTGGAAATCAGCCCTCTGTCAGATGTAGGGTTGGTGAATATCTTTTCCCATTCTGTGAGCTGCCATTTTGTCTCATTGACTTTGTCCTTTGCCTTACAGAAGCTTCTTTGTTTCAGGAGGTCCCATTTATTAATTGTCAATCTCAATGTCTGTGTTACTGGCATTATGTTCAGGAAGTGGTTTCCTGTACCGATTCGTTCAAGGGTACTTCCCACTTTCTCTTTTAACAGGTTCAGAGTGGCTGGATTTATGTTGAGATCTTTGATGCATTTTGACTTAAGTTTTGTGCATGGCAATAGATATGGATCTACCTGCAATCTTCTACATGTCAGCATCCAGTTATAACAACACCATTTGTTGAATATGCTTTCTTTTTTCCAGTGTATAATTTTAGCTTCTTTTTTCAAAAATCAGGTGTTTGTTCGTGTGTGGATTTATAATAAATAAATGGGGCCCCCTGAAACTAGAAATCAAAATACAAAACAAACCAATTGAAAAATGTGGCACAGAGATAAACAGAGAATTTTCACCAGAAGAATCTCAACTGGCCAAAAGACATTTAAGGATGTGCTCAACATCCATAATCATGAGGAAAATGCAAATCAAAACAATTCTGAGATACCATCTTACTCCTGCCAGAATGGCTAAGACCAAAAATTCTAAGCACATCTTATAATGGAGAGTATGTGGAGTCAGGAGAACATTCCTCCACTGCTGGTGGGAGTGCAAAATTGGAAATCAGTATGGCAGTTTCTAAGAAAATTGGGAATCAGGGTACCTCAAGACCCAGTGATACCAAACTTTGGCATTGACTCAAAGGAAGTCCAATCACATGACAAGTACATTTCATGACCAATAGTCATATCAGCAATATTCTCAATAGCCAGAAAATGTAAACAACCTGGATGACCCTCAATCAAAGGATGGGTAAGGGAAAGATGGTAAAATTTCACAATGCAATACTACTTAGTTGTAAAAAAGGATAACCTCAGGAAATTTTCAGGAAAATGAATGGAATTAGAAAAGAAAACAACAACAAAAAAATCATCCTGAGTTAGGTAACCCAGACTCAGAAAGACAAACACTGTATGTATTCATTACTAAGTGGATATTAGATGAAAATATGTTATTTATTCACTGAGTAGTATTATTCAGCCATAAAAAGGGATGAAGTTTTTTATTTGCAGGAAAATGCATGAGCAATATATTAAGCAAAATATGTCAAGTACTGCAAAAACAATTTCCGAATGATTGCTCTTGTTTGTGAAAACTAATAGAATTAATTTCAAAATGGAATATAATAGTCATTAGAAGATGCTGAGAGGGTAGGGAGAAGGAGAGGCAGAGAGAGGGATTGAGTGAAGGTATGCAGCATATAATTAGATCACAGGGCAGAAAGATGGCTAGAGTTAACAACACCCCATCAAATATTCAGTGAAAACCTAGAATATAGGAGTTTGGAAGTCAGAAATACAGAGAATATAGGAAATATAAATACTCAGTACTTTAGCTTCTTTGTTATATGACTTCAAATGTTATATTTTACTCAACAAGTATAAAAAACAAAACGCCTAGGTAGTACAGGTCTGTGGTCTTAATTAGAAGAACAATGAGTTATAGGCTGGCCTGGGGTCATAGTGAGTCTATATCTAGATAAATTAATAAGCAAAAAATAAATAAAAAGAAACTAATTAGCATTTTATAGACTTCAGTCCTGAAGGACTGATCCTGTAACTATTTAGCTCATTCTAAAGACAAAATAACTAAAATTAAAAAAAATTAAAAGAAAATACTGTAACAATAAGAAATACTACAACTGGGCGTTGGTGGCACATGCCTTTAATCCCAGTGCTCGGGAGGCAGAGACAGGCAGATCTCTGTGAGTTCGAGGCCTGCCTGGTCTCCAGAGCGAGTGCAAGGATAGGCTCCAAAGCTACAAAGAGAAACCCTGTTTTGAAAAAAAATATATTACAAGAAAACTGTGTTATTTCCTAAATATCATGTAACAAATTGAAATCCTTTGGAGATAGCACATTGTCACACTTATATTCAGCTACGATTTTAAAAAGAGCTTAATTTAGCCATATTTTCCCTTTTACATTATATATGCTAATAACAACACTGTTTTTTCCTTCATTCAGTTAATAAAGATTTCAAGTTCCCAATATTGTTAACATTGTTAATCAAATTAATTATTCCTTAAACTCTCAAAGAAAGTCAAAATATACTATTTGTCCATTAACATATATTGAAGGCTAGAGTTCCAGGCAAATAAAATGGAAGGAATAACTCATGAAATTTTATGTCACAGACAGCAGGACTCTGAGATGACTCCTGAAAATTGTTTACGAAGCTCCATAGAGTTGGGTTTCTAAATACAAATTTTATAGGAGAGATGGGCCCAAATTCTGGTAGGTACATTTTCACTACATTTTCATTTCATGGTTCTACAAGCATCTCAAAGCAGACAAATGGTGGAAATCCAGGGATAATGAATCAATGAGAGACCTGCTAGATTGCTATAAGAAGGCCATTGATGAGGTCAGTGTTGAGGCATACAGCAATTGCTTTCTTGGAAAAATTTAGTTTATAGTTTGGAATGTCATTTATGAGGTGAATTAATGAAGCTACTCTCAAAGTGAGAGCTCAAAACCCTCAAAAGTGTCAAAGTTTTATTAGCATAATAATACAGACATGGATGTGATAGTGTCAGATTGACTTTTTCGTTCATTGGTTTTCAATTTAGGTAAGAAAAATGCAGTAGAAAAACAGAGAAAAAACTCATGAAAAATAAATTAATTGCAACTTAGGGACTCAGAAGTAATGTGACAAGAAGGAAATGGCACACCAAATGATGCAAGTGTTTGAGTATCCACAAATTTAACAATCAGGATGTTAAAAAGGGGAGGAAGAGGTGAGTGCTCTGAATATATGTGTCATGGGGCGGGGTTGAAACCAAACCCAATGAATTTGAAATTACAGTGCACTAAAATTGAAATACCTGCAAATCACTGGAAATCAAAGAAATGCAGACAGAATAATCTCCTGGAAGAAGTGAGAATTCAAAATAACGTAGGTGTCCAAGCCCCAGTAATGAGAGTTGAGCCTATGAAGTTGAATGAGTTCCCCAATGAGACAATATTTCACCAGATGTCGCATGAGTGAATTTGGAGAGAAAACATCAGGAAGAGCAGTGTATAATAAAATTCAGGGGAAAGCAGTCTTTAAGAAATGAATGGCCAATTTCTCACCCACTATGACAGAGTAAAAGTGCAAAGAAAAGAAGATGAATTGATAATTAGAAGGATTTCTGAAAGGAGAATATGTTTACATGAGTCAGTACATAAGGAGCTATACATTTTTGAATGTTTGTAACTAAAACATTAAATCCAACAGACATGTTTTAAATTATTTTCTTCAATCTGAATTTGAACATGCCATTGAAGCCTAAATTATATTAGGCTACCACCAGATTACTCATGGAAGAGGCACAAGAAAGTGACAGAATTCTCAGCTGCTGAGGTGACACCATAAAGGGTGCCCCAAATCCATGACAGGAAAGTGGCATGGCTCTAAGAGGCAGATGATGCATCTCACAGAAAGTGGCTGCTAACAAAAATGTTTCTGAAAAGATAAACAGACATCTTCTAGATAAAAGGAGGTTTATAAGTCAAGAGAGTAGGGGAAGCTCCAGCTTAAGAATAAAAATACACACTAGCTAGTAATTCATGCAGGTCAGAGTCGCTGGAATGGTGATACTGTGCCAAACTTGGAGAAAAATTATCAGTTATCAGAGTTGAAACTGAAAAAGCAAATCCTATCTGGAGAATGTTGCTAAAATGTGTGTTTTCCTTTGGCTACAGTGAATACTGGGGGTCGACGCAGGGGCCTCATATTTATGTCAGTCAATAACGACATTAACCTTACTGCCTCCAGCTTATTAAACAACCAAAAGATGAACAATAAGCAAAATCAGTCAACAATCAAGTAAAATAACAATCTTGGCTATTCTTATATTTTTCAAGTTAAATGCCTCAAATCATTGACGTGTGAACTGAACAAAAGTACAAAAACCTTGAATGTTAGTTACTACTTATTTTCATTCAAAAAGATAAAGAAACTGAATGGCCCCTGATGATAAAATGTGCATTGTGTTTTGATAGAGGCCCAAATTAGCATGAGTTGAAATGAGCCAATGGGAACAGAATGGAGGTTTTCTGGATGAAAATGTTAGCTGGATTCTGTTTCCTATACTTGGAAAACCCAATCATTTCCCCATAGTAGCAGAGAAATATCTCTCACAACCATGTATCACAAATAAAAATTACCAGTCCCTCGAGAATCACTTGTCTATATAACTAGCTTACAAAAATAGAAGCAACTCCATTATCTTTCCATTGAATTGTTTCCTTTGCCAGTACTTCAGAGTTCTGAAAACACATCATTAGATCTTGTTCTGTAACAGGAATAGTAAGATATTGATGAATCTACATTATACAGGTTTTGGATCTTAGACAACATACAATATCCTCATTTTCCAGAGTTGTTATTTGGGTGAATTGCTATATAGAGAATCAGTGGTTGAACAGAAACCAATCATTGTATTCTGTTATTTTTGTTTTTGTTTTTTGTAGTTTTTTTAATTACTAAGAATCACTAAGATCTGGTTATTAGCAATAGTTTTTTTTTTTTTAACTAAATGATCACATTTGAAACTCATGACCTAAAACCATTGTTCTTCTCAATTATGCTACCTACTCCCACCAGCCTGATGTGTGGCGGGGGAGATGGCTTTTAAAAATCTAATTTAACTTATGTAAAATAATTGGCTGCATCATAAATAGTGCAGAATTTTACCATTTGGATGACTTTATTAACTGAAAAGTCAGGTGTTGAGACAATTTTAAATCCTGTTATTCTGTTCTCTGCTGCTGTTAGGTAGGCAGATTCTCACTTGTTAATTATATTGTGTAGAAAAAAGAAGAAAATCATAATTGAAAGAAATAAAATATCCTGCAAAATTTCTGCTTCTCTGTATGTACCTACAAAGAAATATGCCAATTTTTATCACTAAAAAACCTTATGCTGGACAGAACTATGCAAGAGCATTTCATTTTTATTCTATTATTCCTCTTTACAAAACAATGCATTTGCTGTGAAGAAGGTACCTGATCATTGCACCATCCACACTCAACACATGCAACTCACACAGATAACTACTCAGAATGCTCATACTGACCATTGCACCATCCACACTTAACACATGCAACTCCTACAGATAACTACTCAGAATGTTCATACTGACCATTGCACAATCTACACTCAACACATGCAACTCCTACTAATAAATGCCCAGAAAAATCAGAACAAACACAGAGTCTTGTCATAGTAAGTAAGCAACATTTTAAAGCACTATATTAAAACTACTTAATCTATAGTTTCATGGTTGATATTTTTACATAGCTTGCTAGTTTTG
This sequence comes from Cricetulus griseus, assembly GCF_003668045.3. NCBI lineage: Eukaryota > Metazoa > Chordata > Mammalia > Rodentia > Cricetidae > Cricetulus > Cricetulus griseus. Next base: position 67,390,225 of record NC_048595.1, on the reverse strand, counting down.
ATTTTTTATGACATTAAATTATCTGTCCTATTGTGTGTTTCTTCCTATCCTCTTCACTTTACCATTAGAGTGTTACTTTGAAATTTATGAATTAATTTTGAAATTCATAATGATGCTTGCCTGTGGAAATGTTGATATTATGAAAACAGTGTGTACACTAATTTCTTCAAATATAATAGCTGTACCAGCTGGCCTTCATTTGAATACATGATATGCATGATTTTTTTGATATGGGTTTAGAATACCAGATGATGCCTCAAAAATTCTAGTTTTTCCATTTACTTTTAACATGAAAAATATTGAATGTCACTAAATTTGTTGATCATGCTAATGAGCATATCATATATGTCTTCATTTTCATAGTCTAATGTCTTTGAGAAACTCTGGGAACCATCAAAGCATATGAATTCAAGAATATATTTAATTAAACTCATTATTTTGTATGATTAACTTAAAAAGAATCATTTTGCTAGAAAACATTGTTGAAATATGAAATAGTGACAATAATCTTTCTTTTGTATATCAGAAACTTAAAAAAAATGACTATGAAATTATGTTCACAAAACCATGCTATGGCCAGGTATTTATTACGAAACTTGGTAATAAATCAATTTCTTAGTTAATGTAAAACATAGATAATTCCCTATAACAATATATTTTGGGGGGTTGTTTAGCATATAATTTGACATTGTATAATTTCTCTTACATTTTTCTTTTTTTTTCAACATTTTTTATTTGAATTACAAACAGGATTGTTTTATATGACAATCCAGGTCCCTTTTCCTCCCATCCTCCCCTACACACCCCCCCAACTAAATCCCTATCTATCACATATCCTTTTCGCTCCCCCTAGATGGTGAGGCCTTCCATAGGGTGTCATCAGAGTCTATTGTATCCTTTGGGATAGGGCCTAGGCCCACCCCCATGTGTCTTGGCTTAGGGAGAATTCCTCTATGTGGAATGGGCTCCCAAAGTCCACACCTATGCTATGGATAAGTACTGAACTACTACAGGAGGTCCTGTAGAATTCGGAGGTTTCCTCACAGAAACCCATGTTCCTGGGGTCTGGGTCAATCCCATGCTGGTATTCCATCTATCAGTCTGAGGAGCAAGAGTTCCTTGATGTTCAGGTCAGCTGTTTCTGTGAGTTTCACCATCCTGGTCTGGACTGATTTGCTTTTCACGCATCCTTCTCTGCAACTGAATTCCAATTTAGTTCAGTGATTAGTTGTGGGTGTCTGCTTCTACTTTCACCAGCTGTTGGTTGAAGGCTATAGGATGGCATATAAGACAGTCATCAATCTCATTATCAGGGGAGGGCATTTAAAGTAGCCTCTCCTCTGTTGCTTAGATTGTTAGTTGGTGTCATCTTTGTAGATCTCCAGACCTGAATTTTCCAAAATTTTCACATGCCAAACTTAGATTGAATACTTTTAGACAAGAAACCTAAATCTCTTTTTACTTCTAATAGTTATTTTACTTTAAACATAAAGTCATGACTTGGGGCTGCCCAAGTTTGCATTTCATTCAGTCTTTCTGAATGATGCATATTTTTCCTGTGCTTCTTGTCCAGAACATTTGTGAGGCATAATGCTTGGCTACTCTGTTTTTAGACAATCTGCAGGTAGACAACCAGCACCATTTTCATTAAAGTAGCACCAGCCCTGTTTTCTTATCTCACCTTCTGTCTTCAGTTAAAAGGCAACTTATTTCATTTATTATTTTATCCTTAGAATATAAATCCAGAAAACTAAAATCTATCAAAACAAAAATCTTATAAAATAATGTTTTCTTTTTCAAAATTTTCCTTTATTTTTCATATATCCAAATAGAATACAGTGTTGTTACTGTGGAATATAGCTACAAACCTGTCTGCAACATTTACCATTTATGAGATTCTTCTTTGGTTTACCTTCCCACTCTCTCATTAACCGAGTGAGTCCAGTGTTGTGAATCCATGGTCTTAATTAGTGTTTTGACTGCTTTGATGAAGAAATTATGACAGCATTGATTCTGGGTTTGTTTTAGATTCAAACATTAATAAATTTGGCAGATTCTCTTTCCTGCTCTCTTAAATGTTGGAACAATTAATTTGGGGACAATCTTCCTTGAGACAGCAGCCCTGCCCTAGAATAAGTCACGGATAAATAAGCCACATATAAACTCTTTATTTGATAGTGCTAAATAAACATCAAATCAAAAACTCATAGCAGCCTCATCAAATAGCACAGTGTTTTCCAGGGCAATTGAACCTTCAAATGATGACAGGCTTAACAGAAATTTGACCATGTTCACATCATGAGCAACACTCCTAGCTTGTTGAGTAAGTCTACAAGAAAATGCAACTATAGTAATAAATTAATTTAGGTGATCTTTTATATATAAATATCTAAATAATTGATATGACCTACAGAGCTCATTTTATATTGTTAATTAATTCTTGCATGGCAGTCTATGGAGCTGCTGGCAGTGGAACCAGTATTTATCCCTAGTTCATGAATGGGCTTTTGGAGCCCATTCCCCATGGAGGGATACTCTCTCAGCCTAGATACATGGGGGAGAACCTAATTTCTGCCCCAAAGTATCTGTCAGACTTTGATGATCCCTCATGCGATGCCTCACCCTCCCTGGGGAGTTGATAAGTGGTAGGTTGGGAGATGGGTGGGAATCATGAGAGGATAGGAATAAGATGGAACTGGATTGGTATGTAAATAACATTGTACTAATTTAAATAAAAATTTATATAAAAAATTCTTGCATAGTTTCATCTCCTACCACTTTTCTTTTCATGCCTTCTATTTCAATTTGCTAGATGACTTCAAATTTCTTACACTCTAAGTATACACTTTTCTAAGAACCTTGTAAATATTCTGACTATATACTTGTCCTCCTCTCTACTATGTAAAGTATATGATACATAGTGTTTTCTTTGCTCCTTGAATTGATTTTTTCTTCATTTTCCCCAGAATTATTTCTTGGGTCTTTTATCAGGCCTCTAACTTGGGTGCATAGATATCTGTTCTTATTGCCCCAAGAAAAGTAATACAACAAGAAATTTAAGCATGACCATTGGTTTACTTTTCTGTAGAAAAAAACTATGGAGAGAAGGCAGACTAAGATGGGATAAAGTAAAAGAAAAGCAATGTTTGAATTTTAGTAGAGTATGATGGTGAGAATAAAGTAATGAATTAACAAGTAAATAAAAATAGAAGCTGAGAAGTGGAATAAATCCAAACAAAGTCATATAACTTAATCCTTTAAACAGAATGTCTGCATTTAGCTGACTTGTAGGAGTTCTTGTGTCACATATAATACTCTATTTACACAAAGGTAAGTGTTTCTGAATTTAAATATTTAATGTTACATATTGACATAGCTAGTGACAAGTACAAGGAGTACTGTACAAATCCAGAGAGAAAGAAAACACTCAACACTATGGCCACTATGGTTCAGTAGCTTCATAGGAAGACTGCCAGACCATTCAACTGTCAATAAAAGACACTATGTGGCTTTGTTATAAAACCACATAGTTGGACATTGGGCGAGAGAAACCAAGAGACTTTAAAAAAAAAGGGGAAGGGTATTAGGAATAGTTACAATATCATGTTTTGACTGCAAGACCAGTATATCTGGAAGCAAGAAATGGAGCAGATCCATTAAACATATGCATTTCCAGAGCACAAAAGACTTGATTTACTTGTGTGTGCCTGCACTGCCAAGCAATTAGTGGAACCTAAAAGCAATTTGCTTAGATCTGGGCTTTCACTCAAATGCTGCAAGTTTTGGCAGTTGAAGCTGTATTCACTCTGAAGCTAGGAGAACAAGGAGAAACAAAAGTGCGGAAGATGTTTCCAAGAATCCCTCCTTTATGTTTCCTTTTGAGGCACTCCTGTCATAGTGCTGCTGCTGCTGCTGCTGCTACTGTCATAACTGGTTGGTCAGTATTATGTTTGCATGCAGATGAGAATAGGCTTTTTCTTGGGGACCCAGAACACATACGTCTGAACATGTGGTTTTAGATTTCTGTCTAGTTTTATCTAAATAATCTATTCTACACTATTTGCTTTCCCTATTGCATTTTTCTTAATTTGGAGAACTCCAAGAATGATAAAATGGAAAGCAAAATGAGATAGGTAAAGTATTGCAACAATACTGCTTAGGGGTGGTATTTTGAGTCATGTGAAAAAAAATGGCTGCCTGCCTACCATATTCTTTTAAGGCTAGGATTATTCACAATTTCTGAAGACTTCTGTTGAAAATGTGTACTCAGATATTCTTTAAAAGATCTCTAATTATATGGCTCTAGTTCATGCTCATTTCATGCAAGGTAAAACTGTTTGATTTCTTTGTAGTAACATTTTTCTGTAATAATATTTAGACCCTAAATGACTCATACTGATTACTGCAACAATTAAGTTTTGGACAGCAAAATATAGTAGAGGACCAGAATTATGGCTCAATAGGTAAGGGCATTTGCCAGCAAGTCTGATGACCTAAAATTTATACAGAATGCACATGGTAGAAGGAGTGGACTGACTCCTATAAGTTGTCCTATAACCACCACATTCATGCTGTGGACATTCATGTATAAACAATACACACACACACACACACACACACACACACACACACACACACACACTAAGGAAGAGAAAGAAAATGAGAGAGAAAGACAGAGATAGATAGATAGATAGATAGATAGATAGATAGACAACATACCCACAAAGAGAGGAAGGGGCACGTTACTGAAATAAGTTAAAGTGTACTTCACTTTAAAAGTGAAGTGGCAGTTTAGTTCACCCATCTCTGGTGAGTGCTGGAGCATGTGCCCGCTGCCAGCTGTCAGACAGGGGAGTCACTTTCACAGATGTTCAGGAGTGTGGTGTGTATGGAGATCAGTAATAATCCCTGGCCTGGCCCTGGAATTGTTTCAGTAACGTGTCACTTACACATCATTGACATTTAATGGAAATAAATGCAGTTTCCCTATGAAACACAATAGTGTTTTGGGGCTTGGGATACAACTCAGTGGTAGACTGCGTGCCTGGCCTGTCTGGGGCCTTGTCGTTCTATCCTTAGCACCACCACAAGGGGAAAAAAGATAATTGTAAGGTATCATAAATAATGATTTATATGTGATCAATAATAAAATTACAATATTTTGTGTAGTTTCTCTGCAAAAAACAAAAAAAGAGAAAGGAGAACCAAGAGAAAGAGAGATGTGAGAGGCAGGGAGAGAAGTAGTGCACACAAAATAAACACATAAATACAATGATTTCTTTTGAATTTGGGCTTTGTTTTGTTTTGTTTCATTTTGAGGCAGTGTTGCTCTGTGTATTCCTATCTGCCATGAAACTCACTCTGTACACCAGGCTGGCGCCTAAATCAGAGATCCACCTGCTTTTCTACCCAAGTGCTAGGATCAAAAGCTTGCACCACCATTGCCACATGGCACCTTCTCTAAAATTGACCACATAATTGGCAACAAAGCAAACCTTCACAGATACAAAAGAATTGAAATAACCCCCTGTATCTTACCAGATCACCATGTTTTAAATCGAGAATTCAACAGCAATACAAATTGCAGAAAATATACAAATGGATGGAAATTGAATAACACCCAATTGCACCATTCCTGGAGGAAGAAATAAAAAAAGACTTCCTAGAACTTAATGAGAATGCAGACACAACATACCCAAACATATGGGACAACCTGAAAGCAGTGCTTATGGGAAAGTTCATAGCACTAAGTGCCCACATGAAGAAACTGGAGAAAAGCCACACTAGAGAATTGACAGAACAACTGAAAGCTTTAGAGCAAAAAGAAGCAAACTCACCATGGAGGAGTAGATTCCAGGAAATAATCAAACTGAGGGCTGAAATCAATAAAGTAGAAAATAGCAAAACATTACAAAGAATCAATGAAACAAAGAGTTGGTTCTTTGAGAAGATCAACAAGATAGGCAAACCTCTAGCCAAACAAACCAAAAGGCAGAGAGAGAGCATGCTAATTAACAAAATCAGAAACAAAAAGGGAGATATAACAATGGACACCAAGGAAATCCAGAGAATCATCAGGTCATACTTTGAAATCCTGTACTCCACAAAATTAAAAAATCTAAAGGAAATGGACAATTTTCTGGATAGATATCACTTACCAAAATTAAACCAATTATAGATAAGCAGTTTAAATCGACCTATAACACCTAATGAAATAGAAGCAGTCATCAAAAGCGTCCCAACCAAAAACAGCCCAGGGCCACATGACTTCATGGCAGAATTCTACCAGAAATTCAAACAAGACCTAATACCAGTACTCCTCAAATTGTTTCACACAATAGAAGCAGAAGGGACATTGCCAAACTCTTTCTGTGAGGCTACAATCACTTTAATACCCAAGCCACACAAAGATACAACTAAGAAAGAGAACAGACCGATATCCCTCATGAACATCGATGCAAAAATACTCAACAAAATACTTGCGAATCGAATCCAAGAACACATCAAAAAAAAAAAAATCATCCATTATGATCAAGTAGGCTTCATCCCAGGGATGCAAGGATGGTTCAACATATGTAAATCCATCAATGTAATCCACCATATAAACAAACTGAAAAAAGAAAAACCACATGATCCTCTCACTAGATGTTGAAAAAGCCTGTGACAAAAATCCAACAACCCTTCATGATAAAGATCTTGGAGAGAACAGGAATAACAGGAACATATCTAATAATAAAAGTAGTATACACCAAACTATCAGTCAACATCAAACTAAATGGAGAGAAACTCAAAGCAATTCCTCTAAAATCAGGAACAAGACACTCTCTCAATATCTCTTCAATATACTTGAAGTTCTAGGTAGAGCAATAACACAGGAAAAGGGGATCAAAGGGATACAAATTGGAATGGAAGAAGTCAAACTTTCAATCTTTGCAGATGATATGATAGTCTACATAAGTGATCCAAAAAACTCTACCAGGGAACACCTACAGCTGATAAACACCTTCAGCCAAGTAGCAGGATACAAAATTAACTAAAAAAATCAGTAGCCTTACTATATACAGATGATAAATCCAATGAGAAAGAAATCAGAGAAACATCACCTTTCACAATATCCACAAACAACATAAAATATGTTGGGCTAACTCTAAACAAAAAAGGGAAAGACCTGTACAGTAAGAACTTTGAGTCTTTAAACAAAGAAATTAAAGAAGATACCAGAAAATGGAAACATCTCCCATGCTCTTGGATAGGTAGAATCAACATACTAAAAATGTCAATCTTGCCAAAATAATATACAGATTCAATGCAATCCCATCAAAATCCCAATACAGATCTTCATAGACCTTGAAAGAACAATACCCAAGTTTATATGGAAAACCAAAAAACCCAGAATAGTCAAAACAACTCTGTACAATAAAGGGTCTTCTGGAGGCATCACCAACCCTGACTTCAAGCTTTATTATAGAGCCATAGTTCTGAAAACAGCTTGGTATTGGCACAAAAACAGACAAATAGACCAATGGAATTGAATTGAAATACCTGATATGAACCCACACACCTACAAACGCCTTATTCCTGACAAAGATGCTAAATCTATACAATGGAAAAAAAAAGATAGCATCTTCAACAAATGGTGCTGGCACGATTGGATTTGGACATGCAGAAGAATGCAGATAGATCCATGTCTCTCACCATGCACAAAACTTAAGTGCAAATGGATCAAAGATCTCAACATAAATCCAGCCACACTGAATCTTCTAGAAGAGAAATCAGGAGATACCCTTGAACGAATTGACACAGGAGACTGCTTCCTGAACATTATACCCATAGCACAGACATTGAGAGCTATAATTAATAAATGGGACCTCCTGAAACTCAGAAGCTTCAGTAAGGCAAAGGAGACAGTCAGTAAGACAAATCCACAGTCCACAGAATGGGAAAAGATCTTCACTAACTCCACATCTGACAGAGAGGGCTGATTTTCAAAATATAAAATGAACTCAAGACGATAGCCACCAAAACACCAATCAATGAAATAAAAAAGTGGTGTGTAGAACTAAATAGTGAATTCTCAACAGTGGAATCTGAAATGGCTGAAAGACCTTTATGAAAGTGCTCAAAATCCTTGGCCATCAGGGAAATGCAACTCAAAACAACTCTGAGATAATACCTCTCACCTATTAGAATGGCTAAAATCAAAAACACCAATGACAATCTATGCTGGAGAAAAAGGAACACTCCTCCATTGCTGGTGGGAGTGCAAACTTGTAAGACATCTTTGGAAAACAGTGTGGTGTTTGCTCAGAAAAATGGGAATCAGTCTACCTTAAGATCCTGCAATTCCTATCTTGGGCATATACCCAAATAATGCACGCCCATACAACAAGGACATATGTTTAGCCATGTTCATAGCAGCATTGTTTGTAATAGCCAGAAACTGGAAGCAACCTGGATGCCCCTCTACTGAAGAAAAGATAGAGAAGATATGGTACATTTATACAATGGAGTACTACTCAGTGGGAAAAAAGCAATGGAATCTTGAAATTCGCAGGCAAATGGATGGAACTAGAAGAAACCATCCTGAATGAGGTAACCCAATCACAGAAAGACAAACATTGTATGTACTCACTTATATGAGGGTTTTAGATATAGAGCAAAGGATTACCAGCCTACAATCCTCTTCACCAAAGAAACTAGGAAACAAGAAGTACTCTAAGAGAAAAATGCATGGACCCCAGGAATGGGGAGAGGCAGGAACTCTTCAGCTAATTGGGAGCATGAGGGTAGGGGACAGGGAGCTTCCAGAATGAAAGGAGGAGAAGAGGAGAGGAGAGGAGGAAATGGAGGAGCAGAAATACTGAGTTGGGGGAAGACTAGAGGAGAGCAGGATGAGAGATACCAATTAGAGGGAGCCATTATAAGTCCAAGTAGAGACTTGCACTAGGGAGATTTCCAGAGACCTACAAGGATGACACGAACTGACAATCTAGGCAATGTTGGAGAGGATAACCTAAATTCCCTTTCCCTATAATGAGACTTATAACTACTTTTTATGCCATCCTAGAGCCCTCATCCAGTGGCTGATAATTTCAGAGGCAGACACCCACAGATATACACTGAACTGAACTCTGGAACTTAGTTGCAGAGAGGGAGGAATGACGATCAAAGGGGTCAGTACCAACCTGGTGATACCCACAGAAACAGCTGGCCTGTACAAGGGGGAGCACATCAAACCCAGACTGCTGTCTGGGAGGCCAGTACAGGACTGATCCAGACCCCTGAACATGGATGTCAATTAGGAGGCCTCTGCACTCCAGGGGGCCCTTGGTAGTGGATTAGTATTTTTCCTGGTGTAAGAAGGGACTTTGAGAGCCCATCCCATGTGAAGGGATGCACTTTTGCATGGACACATGGGGGAGGGCTGGGCCTGGCCAAGTATGATGTGGTGGATTTTGGGAGCCCCCATTGAGGGCCCTACCCTGCCTGGGGAGTGGATGATGGATGGAGTGGGGGGTATGAGGGGAGAGGGGGATTAGTGGGGGGGAGGGAGAGGGAGAAGGGATTGACTTGTGAAACAAGCTTGTTCCTAATTTGAACTAATAAAAAAGTTTAAAAATATTAGTAGATGTCTCACAGCACTCTGTTACTGTTCTTAAAGCATTCACATAGGTTAGAGAATACATCTTAAGAGTGAGATATATTGCTTAACGTTTTTCATCCTCATGATTCAGATAAATAACCATCAACACTTACATTTCAGTCTAATTGTTTCTTAAAGTTTTAAAAAATTGTTTTTATAAGCAAGGACATGGAAGTCTGCATTAACTGAGAAAATCTATGAAACATCAGTTCTTTGCAGGGATATGAAGCTCACGGCTTTCCTATTAGCAGATATTCACAGGGGAAGTGGCTCGAAAGAGCTGAAAATCAGAAAGGGCTATACTGATTTCCTCTCTACTTTGAGTTCAGAGCAGGCAGACCTGTAATGAAGAAGCACGAGCACCACGGGGCTGGTTTGGCAGCCAAGCTGTTGCTATTTCTGAAGCATACATGTTTCTTTCTGTTTTTCACAAGCCAGAGGCTCTGCTCCTGCCAACCCTTCTCCTTTGTTGAGCTCTGTAGGAAATTGATATAGCCCATGCTCAAAGGCAGCCAATCAGAGGCCACGATGCTACCATTGACTTCACATCTCCACTGGAGAAAAAGGAAAATAACTGCAGGGTGTCAGGCCAGCCTTAAAATGTTATGTGATATTATTACAAAGAATCAGAATTCAGCCTCTAAAATATACACCTGGATAAGGGAACTGTGAGAGAATGGAATCTGTCATTGAAAAAGATAGTAGTCCATTCTTTTTTTCCAAATCCCTTTATACATTTCCTGAAAGGTAATGTCATGAGATCTTTTGGCAGGGGTATGAGTTTTCTTTAGTAATATCCTACCAACCATCCTTTCCTAAGACAGAATAGCATATGGGCTTCTATTAAAAAAAAAGTCTGAGATGCATCTATTTTTACTGTTCCACTTAGGAAAGCTTGAAAGCAGCAGAAACTCCAGGAAATCATTAGCACTTTACTGTGAAGAAACGTTACTTCTATGAGCCAGACCTCATCAAGGCACTATGCAGGATCTCTGGGATTCTCTACTGAACCCCTTTCCTCCCATTTTGGAGGAACATATATCTACTATCTAGAAAGCATTCTCTAATAGGGTGTAGGGAAATCTGTGACAGTTAAGGCCCCAAACTTTGATTTTAATTATTATAATTCATTTATTTTGTTATATATAAACAAACAATTATATATACATATATATGTATATATATATGTATCTGTGTGTATGTATACACATATTTATAATAAAGCAAAGGTTATTTTTACACATATAGATTGTGTGGAGTCATTGGCAATATAAATTTCTCAAATGTTTATGTTTTTTTTTGTTAGGAAAACATTTAAAGCTGTTTTGGACTTTTAGGTAATACACATGCATTATCATTGCCTATATTCACCCCATCGTACAACAATATATTGTACAGTCTAACTAGAATCTTGAACTTAATATTTAAATTTATTTTTCTTTCTTAAAAGAATTACTGAGTAAAGAGACTACTTGTTATTACTTTTCTGACTCAGGTGTCAGATGTCTCTTTTGGTGAAGTAGGAAGTACCTGTGCTTGGGTTATGTTATCATAGAATGAAAGTTGGGTTATCTTCATCACATCAGGTTGATGTTACCTTGCCCATACTATATGTGCCCTGACTTGATAACATTTCCTCATAATCTTGGAAGTCAATGTTCTGGTAGATAGTGGCATCCACAATAAATGTTGTTAAGGGGATAATAACAAGCATCATATTGCTAAAAAGAAAATGGTGAGAATGACAATTGGGAGATATATGCTTTTTCCTGTGACTTCCCTGATAGAAATTTCCCTAGGAAGTACTGTGGTCCTATGGCAAATATCCATTAACACAAGTTGCCTTCGGCTTGAACCCTAATAGAGGAAAATGTTTGGGTTACAGGGCTGACAGGTAATATAGCTTGCGATGATTCCAATGTTTCCTTATAAGTATGTACACAATCCCACAAAAAACAAAAGTGAGTGTCCGTATCATTTATTAATGAAAATGAAATGCCATGAATAACATTTGAATCAGATTTTACCTTATTGTATTTTTAAAGGTGATTTTTAAAGGAGAATTTAAAAATTCTCAAACTGTATACAACTTCAGTAGTAGGAAACAAACAGGCACTCTAAAATAAGGGAAAATTGTGGTGCATTAACATAGTATCTTAACTGCAATCTTAACAAACCAGAATAGGTGCCAAAAGAGAATACAAAATAGAACTATAACAACCCATCTGGCTTTGGCAAAATATAAGAAATATATCATGAAATGATGAGAAAATAGGCATCTTTCTCTTACATGAACAGAAGTTACCATTTTACATACTCAGAGCTTGCAGCCCTGCTCCAGCCTCTGTCAACAGCTCTTCTCTCACTTGCAATGGGGGATACTCTGACAGCCTGCCTCACTGCAGGGTGCAGGCATATGCATAGCTTCCTCACTCCCTTTAATGCTCACACATCTGAGGAAAGCACTATACAAGGTGTAGAGACAAGGCTTAGCACACTGTGAATGACAGTATTCGTGAACTATCATGTTGAAAAGAGAATAACATCAAGCTGCACCTAACTTTCTGGTTCAATCATGAATTCAGAAACTGAGATCTATTTCATACATTATAGCAGCATCAAAAGTCTTTAAACACAACAGGCAAATTGCTCTGAGTACAGATGCTGCACATTAGGTGACTCTCTTACTAGCATCTATAAGGAAACAGTTGTTAATACCTCCATGGCTGTATTGACAGTGAACAGGAATTTCTAGACTGGACACATCTGCTGATCCTAAAAAACAATAGATAGAATTACCAGACCTGTGGACAGTAACTGCAGAAAAGGGGCAATGACTACATGACTTTTAAATATGTCCCTTTGAACTATTCTTTAAAATATAGTTATAGTTATGCAATAAAGGAAACTATGGATGAAAAGCAGAGATACAAAGAGAGACAGAAGAAGAGATGGGTGAAATATACAGCAGGGATTGTAAAATCTATAACATTAAATACTCTTTAAATTAAATAAAAATTTGAGGTGAATAAAAATGACTGAATACTTCTAAATACTTATAACACTTACAAATGTATAAGTAAAATAATGAAGACATATTGTGATGCATGATATTCTACTTTTCATTAGTATTACAAGAAACTGAGATAAATCATCTAAAAAGGAGGAAAACTGGGGGATAGATAAATGGCTCCATGGTTAAGTGCACTAATTGATCTTTCCCTAGGACACAGACTCAATGCCCAGCATATAAAAGGAAGTTCATAAATGTCAGTAACGGGCAGTTCATCACAGAGGATCTGATGCCTTCTTCTAGCATACATGGGCACCAGGAAGTCACATTTGCATGGACTTATGTGTCATCAAAACACTTTTATACATAGAATAAATAATTGAAGTTTAAAATAATTAGGAAGGGATAAGTTTATTTCAGCTCAAGGTATCAGAGGATTCATTCCATGTTTAATTGACCCCATGTTTTTGAGCACGGTGCAAGGCAATACATTATGGTAGAATGTGTTGTAGTGAAAACTACTTAGTTGATACCTACCAGAGAGAGACAAACACACACTCTGGGACAGACAGACAGAGGCAGAGGCAGAGGCAGAGACAGAGGCAGAGGCAGAGGCAGAGGCAGAGGCAGAGGCAGAGGCAGAGGCAGAGGCAGAGGCAGAGGCACAGATACACAAAGATACACCAATGTTTTCAAAGGCATGTTCACAATGTCCAAACTTCTTCAAGCTAGACCTCATCCCTAATATTTATGCCCCAAATACAAAGGCATCCAAGTTCATAAAGCAAACATTACTAAAACTTAAATCAAGCATAAAACCACACACAGTTATTGCTATTGTTTTGTTTAAAAAGAAGAAGAGAAATGCTGAGACAGACATATTGACTATGAGTTTATTATAAGGCCCGGCAGAATGGGGAGACTAAGAAGAGGAACAGGGTAAATGGCTGACCGCCATAGCTGGTCGCCATAGAGAGACAGAGCGGGGAAACAGAGAGAGGGAACAGAGAGCAGGAACAGAGCGGGACAGAGAAACAGAGAGAGTAAATGGGCAGGGGCCTATCTTTTAAAGGGGTCCTCTGCACCTACGTGCAGACTTAGTTCCCATGGAACCTTGGGCTGACCAGGGTATTGCTGTTCAACCAGGTAACAGGGGCAGGCCAGCATAATGCCTGAACCTTTCATTTATAGTGGGAGACTTCAACATGCCACTCTCACCACTGGACAGGAACACCAGAAGAAACTTAACAAAGAAACAGGGGAACTAATAGAAGTTATGGCCCAATTGGTTTTAACAGACATTTAATAGAACATCCCATCCAAATACAAAAGAATATGCCTTCTTCTCAGCATCACATGGAACCTTCTCTAAAATCGACCACATACTTGGCAACATAGCAAACCTTAACAGGTAAAAAAAAGTTAAAATAACCCCCTGTCTTTTATCAGACCACCATGCTTTAAAGTTAGAATTCAACAACACGAATTGCAGAAAACCTACAAATGCATGGAAATTAAATAACGTGCAATTGCACAATTCCTGGGTCCAAGAAGAAATAAAAAAGAAATGAAAGATTTCCTAGAATTTAATGAGAATGTGGACACAACATACCCAAAGTTATGGAACACTTTGAAAGCAGTGCTGAGAGGTACGTTCTCAGCAGTAAGTGCCCACATGAAGGAACAGGAGACTAGTCACACAAGAGAACTAACAGCACAACAGAAAGCTCTAGAACACAAACAAGCCAATACATCCCAGAGGAGTAGAAGCCAGGAAATAATCAAATTGGGGGTTGAAAACAATAAAGTGGAAAGTAAGAGAACAATACAAAAAATCAATGTAACGAAGAGTTGTTTCTTCGAGACAATCAACAAGATAGACAAACCTTTATCCAAACTTACCAAATGGAAGAGAGTGGACATGCAAACTAATAAAATCAGGAATGAAAAGGGGTACATAACAACAGGCACAGGGGAAATTCAGAGTATCATCACATCATGTTTCGAAAACCTGTATTCCTCAAAATTCAAAATCTAAAGGAAATGGACTATTTTCTGGATAGATTTCACTTACCAAAACTAAATGAAGAACAGATAAGCAACTGAAATAGACCTATAACCACTAATGAAATAGAAGCAGTCATCAAAAGTCTCCCAAACAAAAAAAGCCCAGGGCCACATGGCTTCAGTGCAGAATTCTACCAGAAATTCAAGGAACAGCTAATACCAATTCTCCTCATATTATTCCACACAATAGAAGCTGAAGGGTCATTGCCAAACTCTTTTTACAAGGCTTCAATAACCTTGATACCCAAGCCACACAAAGACACAACTAAGAAAGAACTACAGACCAATATTCCTTATGAACACTGATGCAAAAATACTCAATAAAATGCTGGCAAATAAAATCCAAGAAGACATCAGAGAAATCATCCACGGATGAAAATCATTCATGGATGAAAATCATTCATGGATGAAAATAATTTCAAAAGTATTATGTATAAATAAAATTTTCAACTCAAATTAATGAAAATTTTATGAACTAGGCCTATGATATATATTAACTTAAAAAACAAGGAGGTCCTAGCAGAAAGATAAAAGCAGACCACATTATTTAGAAAAACATAACATTGATTTTTTTATCATTATGGAGATGAAGAGAGGACTCCATTTAATAAATTAAAATGCATTTATGACTAATTTTCAAAATAAGATTTATATTTTTCACATAATTATAGAAAACACTAACAGCACTCCCAGAAAGAAATTAAAAGAAGCAAGACAAAGCAATGCAAATTGAGGAAGGTATCCAAACAATTGTTAATATTAAAGCATACATGTAGATGTATACAATGTTAAGTATTAAACCATACATGTAGATACAAAGGTAAATATTAAAGCAAATGTGTAGATATAATGTTAAATATTAAAGCATACATGTATATACAATGTTAAATATTACATCATATGTGTAGATGCACACAATGTTAAATATTAAAGCATATAGGTAGATACAGACAACATTAAATATTAAAGCATACGTGTAGATACAATGTTAAAGCATACATGTAGATGCGCACAATGCTAAGCATTAAACTGTACTTGTATGTAAATACAAATTTTGGATTTACTTGAATCCTGAACTATTGGAAAACCAATAGTCTCTCTTGCTATGGGCTGGAAGCAGTTTACAGCCAGAACTACTTTCCCTCCGATGATATAAATAACACTTATCTAGGAACACATATGTTAAAAACCCACAGTTTGTCTTATAAATGCCTAATTGGACCATGTGATTCTATAATATTAGCTAGACATGTAGACAAACCTTTAGTGGTTGGCTCACCAAGGTATCCTGGATTAGAAAAAAAAAAATCTTGAGTGCAGAGCCTGCCCACTGTTCTCTAAAACATCTGAAGAAATGGTCTCAGACACTCACCTCCGGGTCTGAAATTGGTTTCTATTTCAGGTGCCTAAATAATACAAAATTTCACTGTCTTTAGTTTGATTCCATGGCTTACATGGAGGCTGCATGTAGAACACATGTTCTCCACTTGGTTATGGGGCCTCAGGGAACCACTGTGCTCCACACCCAGCATGTCTCTCATTGTACTCTCATTGGAGCATGTCTCTAGAAAGTTACTAGAGATTAGATTTTGCTTGTGTCTGGGCTACTTTGGTTTGCTTGTTGTCAGCTTTTATTTAGTCTTTTTAATAAGGACAATTGTAGCTCACTTCTCATGCCTTCTAAATCTTTATGGGCTATCTGTTTACCCCCAGGGCAACAGTTCTTTTTATCACCTCTCTTTGAGAGAAATTTATTAAGGATGGTATCTGTTATCAGTAGTTAACCCTTCCCTTTCTTCATTTCCAACAAACACATACTTTCCTTCCACTCAATCTCCCATGCATACTAATGAATTTTATTTTCACCATTAATTATATTTCTTTATCTCGCTTTCAGTGTTTATTCATCTTTTCTACCCTCTCCTATTTACATTTTCCACTCTACCCTCTATTTAATATGCTAAATCCATATTTTTAAAGCCATAAAACTGGTTACTCTTCACATGTGATTTAAAAAAAAGTCACCCACCTGTATTTTAAGCCTTGTTATAACTGAGATGTACATGGTACTAACAAAGATTATCCAGAACCCTATGGGATTAAAGAATAATTTAATCATCAATTCAAACTAATCTTTTAGAGCTATTCATCCACTTGCACAGGTCTATAGTAGGAAATTACCAATGCGGAGTCAGGTAGAAATATAAGGGTATTTAATAGGGAAAAGCCTTACTTACAGAACAAACCAGCCAGCCGGTGGTAGTCTGTACAGCAAGAAGCAAAGAGAAACCAAAACCGAAACGCAGTCCCCCTTACTCACTCTGACCACACCCTCACAAGCCCTCAGGTACTCCTGTAGCCAGCCCCTAAGAAGGCGTGGCTACAGCTTCCCCTACACAGGTCCTAGTGAGAACAAGGAAAAAACTATGAAACAAATCAGAACACTTGTGATACTGACATAAAGGGTATAACCATAAGAGAACAGCACATTGGCCAGAGAAAGACAAGGTTTCAGAAAACAAGGATATAAATCCAACTTTGATCATGCATTTAGATTTTAAAAAGTTGAAAGAAATATGTGGATTTGTTTAAAACTGAGTCCCTTCTGCTGTTACTGTTGGTTTCAAGAGCTTTCAATAAAATTAGAAATATTTTCAAACACATCACACACACCAGGTCCATGTGGTTAAAATATAGTTATTACATCAAAACCACAAGGACTTCTTTGCAGAAAATAAAACCAACACAATACAAGCTTATTATTTATGATTTAATTAGGAAGAAACATTTCAGGGCAATTTATACCTTATAAAATTTAACAAAAGAAATTTTGTAAGGAGTGAGATTCCATTATTAACCTTTTGGAAAACATCACCATTGTGTCTGTAACTAATTCCTTTTGTCGAAGAGGAAATAATCATTCACACAGATGAATTTCTGTGTGTGTCCTTCTAGAAGAAATAAACAGTTTCTTCCAGTTTTCCTAAGCACCCCTGAAATATAAGAACTATATTTAAAGTGGGAGGCAATGTATATAATGAGTTATGTTGTTCCTATATCGAACTACTAGTCTCCATCTCATTAAAATTTCCACCACCTCAAAAGTGCACCAAGTTAGCAACTATACCTTCATCACATAGCCACAGAAAACCTATCTGACCCACCACTACTACACATGTGATAATGATTATCGGTTCTTTATATGAACTAAAGAATCAAAATTGTAGGATTGAAGCCATGTATTATAACATATTTGTTGTGTGCATATGAGATGTCACCTCTGGACAGTATTTTAAGTTTGATCATAAAGTCCCTTAATGTAGTTCTAACCCGATTGAACTACAAATAAAGTGAATATTCTTAAATTCCCCAGGAGTCAGGGAAATAGTTTCTAATATCCTCAATAAGAAAAAAAGGTATCCTTATAGACACCAACAATCCAAGTGCTTAAATAATGCATGTTCACAGTTTCAATGTATGTGAAATGAGTTGCATTTAATAAAATTGCTTAAGCTTTCAGAGTCATCATAATTATGGTATTTTTTTTCCTCTATTTGGACAGATGTTCTCTTAACTTTAATTTTTTTAAGAACTTATCACCCAATATTGACATCTAAAGATAATGAGAAATGTAGATTTGCATTTGATCAACTTAAATAATTATTCTGACAAGCTTTACTTCAATAGATTTTCTATTTTGCACTCTGTAATACATCTGAATTATTTCTAATGTCCATTAATACTTTAAAAGTATAGACTTATGCAAAATTAAGTAATTAGTAGGCAGTCATTAAACATGCAAATTATTTCTAGCAAAATAAAATATCAAAGAATATTTCAAATTTAGAAAATTTCTAGTCATGTTGAAGGTGTGGAAAGCCTGTATAGATATAGAACTGAAGAGCATTGTAACTCAGTGTGAAATGTATAATTTATGATCTCTGGTGGTTTGTTACAAAAAGTTGGTCCATGAAAGATAGCTCATAATTAGCTGCTCCCGAACTTTCTGGGAAAATAAGTCACTGATCTAGAACATATTCGATGTATATGAAAGAAACTCTACCAAAAACGGTGACATAAAGGAGCAGTTTATATGCACAGAGTGCAGGAAATATATCCAGTAAGGTGATGAGCAGCTTGTTTCTAAATTTTCAAAGCTTATTTTTCACAGTGAAAATGAGTGAACTCTAAAAATACCTAAATGAGTATAGAATGTTACAGAAAATTCCTTGGAAGATAATTTCATTTGATATGATCGAAATGGACAAAAGATTGGATTAATTTTTAAGTGGGTTGTATAAGAAAACAGGCTGAATGAGCTATCAAGAGGCAGCCAGTAAGTAGCATTCCTTCACAGCAGCTCATACTTCTGTGTCTTCCTTCCTACACTTTTCCACCTCGAGTACAGTGATAGTTCCTTATTTCCCTCAGTGATAAATAGTCAAAAGATTCTTACTACTGAAGTAAAGCTTTTGCTTTGCTGGAATAATTGATTCTTCTTACCTGGGGCTGAAAAATTAACTGTGATTAACATGAGTCCAGCATCACTCAGATGGAACCATTTTAGTTTTTCTCTGGGTTCAGCACACAGTAGCTGTGGCCAGGAGGAGCCAAGGCAGTATTTACAACTGGAAGCCATGCTAACCAATCTATAAAAGTCTTCTTGTGGTACTGGTTTTGAGGCATGAAAAGGGTCATAGAGAAAATCTGAAACTTATAATTCTAGAAGTCCAGGACTGACCAATGGTAAAAGCAAAATCTCAGTAACAGTGAAAACCATAGGAATGAAGGGTTGTCAAAAGAAGCTGAGACTTTGCATCCCCTGAGAGGCTCAACGTCCCTCAAGTGAAGCTGGAAGGCTATCAATAAAGATGAAATCTCAGATGCAGTTCAGGCTCCAGGATTGAAAAGATCATAGAAAAATGTAAGGCTTGACACTTCAGTCAGTACTGGAAACCCTGAAGAAAACTGAGGAGAGACTATTGGTGAATGTGCAGACTTGGTTAGAGTGAGAACTGCAGCACAATGGAAATACCAGGATCATAAGATAGTAGATGTCCACCAATGACAGCAGAAAATATGAAATGGAGCCAACCTGAGACTATGAGATAAGCTGAGTGTGTTTTTGTGGCATAGCCACAAAATGGTGATGTTAAAAGCCCCCTGCAGTCCAGAAAATCATAAAGGAGTTCCTGATGTTGAATACTGAGTTATTTACACTGTTTTGGTTTGAGTTCCCTTTGATTTGACTGTGGCTATGTCCTGGTTCTTCCGTCTTGGGAAGATTATGTGAACTTTAATGTTATACTATTGTTTGTGATGTAGTAGTAATGGGATATTAAGAATAAAAAAAGAAAGAAATATTAAGGTAGAATAATGGTGTATTTTTGTATAAAGTTGACAATAGTGTACTCCTTTGTTACGATAAATCTTTCTGCCAAAAGCTGCCGAGCCCCACCGCCACATGTGGGCTTTACACCAGCCGACCGCCCAAGTTAGGCCCAAATGAATACACAGAAACTTGTATTAGGTTCAGTGCTGCTTGGCCAATGACTATGATTTCTCTTCTGCTAGCTCAGTCCTAATTATCATAAATCTATATATGTTATAAGACTTATCTTATCGGATGCCTTATTGGCATCCCTCCTTGCTGGTGGATCACATCCTGCCACTGGAGGAGGAAGGGGAAAAAAGGGACCCTTCCTGTTTCTCCTTCGCTTAAATATGAGTCTCCTTGCTATATCATTTCCTGTCTGGATCATCACTTCTATACTACATTTCCCAGAATCCTCTTTGACTCCTAGTCCTGCCTAACTTGCCGTTTCATTGGCCAAACAGTATTTTATTTAACAGTCAATAAGATAAACATACACAGTACATTCCCCATCACTCCTTTTGTTTGTTTGTTTGCATTTTGTTAACTTGGCACAAGACAGGGTCATATATGAAAAAGGGAACTCCAACTGAGAAAGTTCTTCCCTCAGATTGGTCTTGATTAATGTTGACATAGATGGGCTCACCTCACTGCTGAAGGCACCATCACTTGGCAAATAGTCATAGGTTGTATAAAAAAGCAATCTGAGCAAACTACAGAAAACAAGGCAGCAAAAAGCACTCCTCCATGGTTTTTACTTCTGTTTCTGTCCCCAGGTTCCTGCTTGGAGCTCCTTCCTTAGTTGCATTCAATTATGAACTTTGACATGTTAGATATAATAAACCCTTTCTTCCCCCAAGTTGCTTATGGTCAGTTTTTTATCACAGCAATCAAAGCCAAAGCAGGACAGTTATATTTAATTAAATACTCAAATATTCTTATAACTTTTGACATTGCAGGAACAAAATGAAATCTCAAATGGTGTATTTTTCACCTGAAGTTGCACCTGGGAAATTACAAATAGTTTATTCTTTCACAATATAAAGGCCATTGTCCTAAAATAATTCTGTTTGTTTCCTTTAGTGTGAGTTGTATTGGGAAGCATTCAAATCTGTAAAGATGCTAACTTTTCCCTATTTATAATTTATGTAATTTTCACAAACTTTCTATGCTGCCTGTGGAGTATCAAGGTTACCCTCAATGTACTTACTGTCCCTTTAAAAACCTTCTTATGAGGGTTCTAATGATGTCAAGCCTGATGTTAGGCCAAAGTATGGACCTTTTCCATCAGACTTTCAGTTATACCTTTCAAAATATGAAATTAAGCATAACTAAAAACACAGGGAGCCGGCCATTGGTGGCACATGACTTTAATCCCAGCACTTGGGAGGCGGCGGCAAGTGGATCTCTGTGAGTTCGAGCCCAGACTGGTCTACAAGAGCTAGGTCCACAGCCAGCCTCCAAAGCCACAGAGAAAAAGACCTGTCTTGAAAAACCAAAAACAAAAAACAAAAACAAAAGAAAACAAAAATCACAGGGAACATTAACAGAGTATGAAAAGGAAAAGAGTCCTGGACCTATCTTGCCGTTTGACACTAAAGAATTTTGATGCAACTTTTCGCGTCATGGGCAGAGTGTCTGTAAAAGCACTGTACTTTTTCTTTCTGAGAAATATGTCAAAGGACACTGACTATTCTAATAAATCAAATGTAGGTCAAAATACTCTTAAACACTTGACACCTTATTTAAGGTGTCAAGCCTTAGTAATAATTAAGCCTATTAGTGCTTTCTTTCTCATCTTTTAATTTTATAATCTTTTTGTTTGATTGGTTTTTCTTATGTAAAGTATGTTTTAATTAAAAAAGAATGCCATCAAATCTCACTTCCCATCAGCCCCAGCCCCTCTCTACTACCCTTGCTTGAACCTCTTCCAAGGCCTCCCAAATGGATAGCCACTTTGTCTTTAGTATTAGTACATACATGCATGTATGCATGTATGTATATATTCATGCATGTAGGCTTGTATATATGTGCTTACAATATATATATATAATATATATATATAATATATATATATATATATAAAATCTGCCTAGTCCATTTTGTTGTTTGTTCTCTTTCTCATTGCAGTCATTCATTGTGTATTGTCACTTCTTTGTTTAGGCATGTCTCCTCCCCCAAGACTCTCTCCTTCCACATTAATAAACCCACTGATTTGCCATTGTTCCAATCTTGTTTATGCAGCTCCTTTTAGGGGAGATGGTTTCACAGCCACTTTCTAGTATGTTGAAGTATTTCTGCTCTTCTGCAATGTTACATGACCCCCAGATTCAGGAACGGTGATGTAGATGTATCCAATGTATATGGGCTTCCCATACACTGTTGATCTCCACATTGCCTCCAGTTGTGGTTCACTGTAATGGTTCCCATTGCATTAAAGAGAGACTTCTTTGATGGGGGGTTATGTAGCAATACTTATCTGTGGATATAAGGACACAATTTGGAACATGGTGAGATTGTTAGCTGTTGTCATCTTTGTAGATCTCCAGACATTTCCCTAGTGCCTGATTTCTCTGTAAACCTAAAATATCTCACTCTATTATGGTATCTCCATTCTTGTTGTCTTCTATTCTTCCCCTGGCTCAACCTTTCTGCTCCCTCATGTCCTCTGCATCCTTCCTCTTCTTCCCTTCTCATTCTCCTAGCTCCCCCCTTCTTTCCATGCTCTCAATTTGCTCAGGGGATCTTGACTCTTTCCCTTTCTCCATGGGACAATGTATGTCTCTCTTAGCATCCTCCTTGTTTACAAACTTCTCTGGCAGTGTGTATTGTAGGCTGGTAATCCTTTACTCTATGTCTAAAATCCACATATGAGTGAGTACATATCATGTTTGTCTTTCTGTGATTGGGTTACCTGGCTCAGAATGTTTTCTTCTTATTCCATCCATTTTCCTGCAAACTAAGCAACAGAGGAGAGGCTACCTTAAATGCCCTCCCCTGATGATGAGATTGATAACTGTCTTATATACCACCCAATAGCCCTTATCCAGCAGCTGGTGGAAGTAGAAGCCGACACCCACAACTTATCACTGAACTGAACTGTAATCCAGATGAAGAGAATGACGAGTGAAGAGCATAGGGGTCCAGATCAGGCTGGTGAAACAGCTGACCTGAACATAGGGGAAATCTTGCTCCCCAGACTGATAACTGGGATACCAGCATGGGACTGTCCCAGACCCCAGGACCATGGATTTCATTGAGGAGACCTCAGAAATCTATGGGACCTCCTGTAGTAATTCAATCCTTATCCCTAGTATAGGTGTGGACGTTGGGAGCCCATTCCACATAGAGGAATACCCCCTGAGCCAAGACACACGGGGGTGGGGCTAGGCCCTATCCCAAAGGATACGAAAGACTCTAATGACACCTAAGGAAGGCCTCACCATCCAGGGGGAGCAGAAAGGATAGATAGGGTTTTAGTTGGGGAGGGTGTGGTGGTAGGGGAGGACAGTAGGGAGAAGGGAACTAGGATTGTCATGTAAAACAATATTTTTCTAGTTCAAATTAAAAAATCTGAAAAAAATAGAACATGTTGAGAAATTACGCTGCTCTAGCAAAAATGGCAAGACTACATTCCTTTTAAGGTCCAAGATCTCACCAGCTCAGAGAAGCTGACTAAGTTTACTGTACCAGACATTATGTACTGCTTATCCTGTGGCCCTTGAATTCAATTAGACAGCTGTTGTTTGCCAACGACATGTAAATGCTACTTATGCACCTTTACTCCTATCTTGGCCTGCTGATAACTGGTGTTTCACAAGTACGACCATTTACTTACTTCTACTGGCTTCCAAATGGTACCTTGCAAAATGTTTTCTGTAACCATACGGGCTGTATCATAGGAAAGGGACTTTCATGGCAGGCCCAGCTTGAATCATTTAAACCTGTGTCTTTAATTTGTGGTGTCTTCTGTAATAGGGGCCCAACCTCAACCTCTTAGAAGCAACCAAGAACTACATATATTATCTGTATTTTTAAAAACTGAAATTCTTTAAATAGAGGAAATAAGTAAGTCAGCTAAATTTGGGTTATTTGTTTTATATTTCATATTAGGGTATTATTTGCTTTATATTTTACTTCATCTTTATAGATTGCATTTTGTGATCAATATAACCTCAACAATTACAAAATTTCCAATGTTTAGTCTGCTTACTGACTATCCTCCCATCCATTTTACAATGGTAAATTTTTGCCCTTACTTAATAAATTTTGCTTTATATCAGTTGTGATGGATTTTGTTCTTCTGACCTAAGTCAAATTGCTAGCTTACACATGAATGGAGATTCAGAAATTTTGAAGCTGAAATGACAAATTACAGCTCCCATAACTACTGAAAATAATTTTTTTGCAATATCACTTTTATATTCCACTTTCTGGATTCTTGAGCTTTTCTTTATACTATTTATATATTTCTTTTACACAAGAATATGTGTGTGGGTGTGTATATGGAGGCCACAGTCAATGTCATATGTCTTCTTTGGCTATCACCCTTTTAGTTTCTGAGAAAAGGTCTCTCAGCTGAACCTCTCAGCTCACTACATCATAGATTCTGGCTGATATGTAAACTCCAGGACCTGTGTCTCCCCTTTGGCCAGCCAGCACTGAAATTACAGTTGTGCATTGAAGTTCCAAGTTTTTACATGGGTTCTGGGTCTCTGAACTTTGGACCCCATGAAGGCAGAGCCAGCACTTTATTGAGCAAGCCAAATCCCTAGCCCTAACTATATTTATATAGATAAATTAAATGTTTATATTGCTGTTATCTTCTTTTCATTACTATGTGATTTAGTCATTTTAAAAATCAATAAAAATTTACCCACCTGAAAAGAGCTCATAATGGAGAAAACTAGCTGTGTAACACTGGCTATAACCAAATGATTCATCTCAGAATCGTGCATGTTTCATCATGTTGCTCAGAAACTTTTGCAAAGCTACCCAAATGACCTTCATTAACTTCAACTCAGCTGATGTAGCTTTTAACAGACCTTAGGCTTCACACTTCTGTACTCACATGTTTCATTAGAAAATTAACATTACCAATTTTTTTCTGCCCCTTAACATATAGGTAAATCTTTTCTTTAAAGCCCCTTGCTACTTTTATCAACCAAATATCTTTCCCACTGATCAGGTAGCAATTCCTTAAAAATGTTTTCAAGTAAGAGACTAGTATGTAACATTAGTTTCTGTAAGAGAAGAGGTCACTGTCCCTGGAACCTTATTCTAAGTTGTAAAACTCTCTGTTGTCAGCAATACACAAGAATGATGACCTTCCCTTTGGGTTAGTTAAGAAGATGAGCTGCTGTCCCCTTTTTCCAGCATTTAGAAACTTTCCATTTTTGGTTCAGTGAAGTTATATACACCGACCTTCTGTTGCCATAACCGTCCTCTATTTCAATAGCCTTGAGTGAAGTCAAGGCTTCTTCTTTACAGGGGCTGAAATTGCTTTAGAAGAGATGCTAACAAAGTCCTCTTAAGAAAACTAGCCTAATGCCTGAGCCCCAGGGTTCCTGGCTTTAAAATGCAAGGGAAGTTGTTGCCAGGGACAGACATTTTAGAATATTTTGGAAAGCTTGAGAATAGAGCAATTTATCCAATCTCGTGCTTTTTTTAGATGGAAAGCAGAAGTTTCTATGCTTGGCTTTATAGCTGAATGAGACTTTTTAAAATCCAGTGTGGCAAATCATTTGTGGGTGTTTTTCTAAATGATGTATCCATATCTAATCAGGCAAGCCAAACTTTATAAAAAATTATATTTTAAATACTGTCTTTGATCAAAACCCGAAGTGATTATAGACAAAAACCATGGATTTTAGTAGAAGATTATAGCACATCATTTTAAATTACAAATTCTAATTACTTTTATTCTCTCTATAAATTGTACATTTTTGTAAATTGCAGGTCATTGATAAATTTACAATCTCATCTTAATCTGGTGGATTTTATTGCCTTTCTTTTCAACTTGGAAAAGTCACAGTTTTATCTCCTACCTGCAAATTCCTGTCATATTGCAAGAACTGTCAACCATGTAAAAATCAATGAAAGCAAGCAATGTGCTCACTATTGATTCAGAGTTTGTAGCATAAAGGACAAGAGACAGTCTTTAGCATTTGATGGCCACACAGAGGATGAAAAATCACTAGCAATGGTTTGAAATAGGAAAACAGGGCTTCAGTTCTGTCCAACTGTAGGCTCTTGGCACACAAAAGCCATGGACACATTACTAGAAACGTGACACCATATCAAGTTTGTTGTTATGAGTACATATTTGCTCTACGTACTTGGTTCAATGTAGAACTAAAGGTAAATACTGGGAATCCTTTCTAACCCAACGCAATTGTGCCAGGAGTACAAGGACTGGAGACTGAATCACCAAAATTAACACATGAAAGAATCCAGTATGTAAAGAAGTCCAGAATCCCTTTCTACCTTGAGCTTCATGTCAATAACAGACAGCACAACAGACAATCCTGAGCTATATGGACTATGAAGAGGAAGCTGCTATGTAAGTATCCTGGTAGTATCATAGGACTTGTGGCCCACTGTCTTAGCTAAGGTTTTGTTGCTATGGAGAGACATCATGACCACGGTAACTTGTATAAAGGAAAACATTTAGCTGGAGCTGGCTTATGGTTCAGAAGCTTATGGTTCATTATCTTCATGATGGAAAGCATGGCTGTGTACAGGCAGACATGGTATTGAAGACGGAGATGAGAGTTCTGTACCTGGATCAGCAGGCATCAAGAAGTAAATGTCATACTAGACCTGACTTAAGCATATGAGACCTCAAAGCATGCCCCCACAGGCACACACTTCCTGCAACAAGACCACACCTATTCTAACAAGGCCACACCTCCTAATAGTGCCAGACGCTATAAGCCTGCGCCCAGTTTTCTTTCATAACACCACAGCCACCATATTGGGAGTAGACGACAGCTACTGTTTTTTGGAGTATTTTTCTATTCATTTCTGCCCCGTTGCTTGTTGAAAATAGATTTTTTTTTCATATAATAAAATCTGAATACAGTTTTGCCTGCTCCAAATCCTCTGAGATGCTCCCCACCATCCCACTATTAATAAAGTGTCTCTATTTCTATTTCTAATCATGTATGCCTGGTGCAATTGTTAATTCTGGGACACAGGAGCCTGGAACGCATTACCCTCTGATCCTTGGCATGTTTTTCCTTTTCTATCTGTTTACCTATCCAAAAGTCTGAGCATGCTTTTGCAAATACTATGGTCTTTCTCATTTTTTTTTGCTGAAGCCTACCACCCTTTCCAGAAACCTGGTGGATACCTGCAGCTCTCCATTGCAGACACAGGTGCTTTCTTGGACCCTCCCAGAAAAGGCGTGGCTTTCAACATATGCTTCCATTTCACATTTGTGGAGAGCCACGGCTTGCCTGTCAGCTGCTTTTCTTTTAAACTCTAACAAAAATTGTCCTTGAGCTTGTTGCAAATTTATTTTTCAATTCTTTGGTTACTGACACTAACACCCCACAAAAGGGAATTTTGAAGTTATTAATCCAGGATGAAAGTATTAAAGATAAAAATCAAAACACGTTAAAGCATGAGGACATGATTTTACCTCAGGTAAACAGCTAGATTTGCCACACGCTTGTTAGCCCTAAGGGTTGAAATAAATAGATCAATGGATCTTTATCTCCCACAGCCTAGCCAACAAACAAGGAGTTCCAAGTTCACTGAGAGACCCTGTCCCAGGGAAATAATGAAGTAACAGGGCAGTTTACTCTCTCCTTTGACTTTTTCCACAGGCACAAAGACATGACACCTGCATACATATCTGTACACATACTACATACAAGCAAAAACAAAACAAAATATCCAAGGGAACACAGGATAGGAATTTAAAACAGACACACATGCAAGCTTAAATTGTGAATATGATTTACTTTTAATAACAATTTGAGAATCAAATTATAAATGTTTTTTTAGGACATTGAGCTGTTTTCAAAAATAGGCATGGACATGTTGGCCCAAGCAAGGGGGCCCTTGGAATTTTTTTTCTGATGATGCTAAACAAGAGGACATTCATTTTGACCGAGGTTCTTTTTATAGTCTCATAATATATCATAGAAATGATAAAACATTCCCCTTGTACAGAGTTAGAAGTTGCCTGGGATGTTACCTCATTAACCCACTGACCACCATATAATGGTATTAAGAGACATCAATAACCAACTCTTGCCAAAAGATATGTAAATTCAGATAAAAAATAAACAGAGAAATGCAGGAGCTCTACAGAACATTTCATCAAAACACAAAAGATTATATTTTCTTCTCAGCACATCAAAGAATTTTCTTGAAAATAAACCACATGTTCAATTATAAGGAAGTCTCAAAATATATAAGAAAATTAAAATAACCCTATGCATCTTATAAGAAAAACAAGAATTAAAGCTGGATTTCAACAACAAAACTACAAACTCTTGGGAAAAGGAAAACTCTCTACTGAATGACTACTGCGTCAAGGCAGTAATAAAGAAAGAAATAAAAAATTTCCTAGAATTCAAAGAAAATGAAGGAACAATAAAATGAAAATTATGGGAAACATGAAAAATGTGCTAAGAGGAAAGTGCGTATCACTTAGTGCCTAGATAAAGAAATTGGAGAGATCTCATAATAACAACTTAATAGCTCAATTGAAAGTTCTAGAAGCAACAAACCTAAGAGGAGATGGTGGTAAGTAATCAAACTAATCACTGAAATCAATAAAATAGAAACATAAAGAACAATACAAAGAATGAGTGAATCAAATAGTTGGTTATCTAAGAAAACAAGATAGGCAACCTCTTACCCAAAATTACTAAAAGATAGATAGCCAAATTAACAAAAGCAAAATGTGGGACCTAAAAACAGACACTGAGAACATCCAAAGAATTATTAGGTCATAGTATAAAAACCTATACTCCACAAAATTGAAAGATGTAAAAGAAATGCATAATTTTTCTCAAGAGATAACACTTACCAAAGTTAAATCAAGATGACACATACTTTTTAAATATACCCATGACCCCTAAGAAAATAGAAGCAGTCATTAAAAATCCTCCCAGCTAAAAAAAAAAAAAAAAAAAAAAAAAAAACAAACCCAGTTCCAGAAAACTTTAGGGAAGAATCCCACTAGATTTGAAAGAAGAGATAATGCCAATATTCTTCAAATTATTCCCTAAAATAGAAACAGAAGGAATATTGTCCAACCCAATTCACTTTAAGGAGCCACAGTAATGCTAATACCCAAAAAAAATGATTCAACAAAGAAAGAAAATTACAGACAAATTTCCCTTATGAATCTACATGAAAAGTACTGCAAACTGAGTCCAAGAACACAACAAAAAATGCAGCCACCATGACCAAGTATGCTTCATTGTTAATCCTGAGATTTACAAAGAAATAACCAGTTCCAAAATTTTGACACAAATTTGAAGCAAGCTTTAATTAAGTACTGACCATAAAAAGGGACTCTGATGTGATCCACCAGACCCTAATTTCCTAGTGAGTGCCCACAACTCACATTTTATAGGGTGTAAAAAGGCACAACCAATGATATATATATATTGCCATATTTCCTGCAACATACCTCACAAGTACATGTGGTCAAGCATATTTAGTTTAGTTAGTTCAAACAAACTTGTTTAGGGAAGTAAATCATGTAGCTTGTTATTTTCTGAGAACTGCAACTCCTAGAATTTCAGGAAATTACCTTATCCTTGGGCAGGTGGGTTTACAGATGAACTTTGGTTCTTAAACCATCCTGGAAACAGGCGTTTCTTGGTGGCACATACCTTTAGTCCCAGCACTTGGGAGGCAGAGACAGGAGGATATCTTTGAGTTCGAGGACACCCTGGTCTCCAGAGCGAGTGCCAGGATAGGCTCCAAAGCTACACAGAGAAACCGGTCTCGAAAAACAAACAAACAAACAAACAACAACAAAACAAAACAAAAAAACATCCTGGAGATATAGCAAAGTGTCAACATGTGGAAATTAGTCAATGTAACCCATGATATAAATGAACTGAAATGAAAAAGAAATATGATCATCTCATTAGATGCTAAAAATGTCTTTGACAAAATCCAACACCCATTTCTAATAAAAAATCTTTGAAACTATGGATACAAGGAACATAACTCACCATAAAAGGGCAATTTACAAAAAGCCTATAGCCAACATCAAATTAAAGGGAGAGAAACTAAAGTAATGAATAAGACACCATTGTCTACTCTCACCATACCTATTCAATGCTGTACTTGAAATTCTTGCTAGAGCAATAAGACAACTAACAGAGACCAAGGAGATACAAATTGAAAAGGAAAAAGTTGAAGTATCACTATTTGAAGGTGATATGATAATATACATAAGTGACCCTAAGTTTCTCACAGGGAAATCCTACAGCTGATACACACCTTCAGCAAAATGACTTTAAGCAATTTTAAATTTAAAAAATCAGTAGCCTACCTATATACAAGTGAACTAAAAACACATAAGTAAAACAAAACCATTCTCAATAGCCACAAACTACATAAAGTATCTGGGATAACTCTAAGCAAGCAAGGAAAAAACTTGTAAGATAAAATCCTCAAGTCTTTGAAGAAAGAAAACAGAGAAGACATCAGTGGATGGAAAAATTTCCCATGCTTATGGATCAGTAAGATCAACATAGTAAAACTTGCTAACCTATCAAAAGCAACCAAGAGATTCAATACAATCCCCATCAAAATTCCAACACAATTTATTAAAGAGTTTGAAAGGACAATACTCAATTTTATACACAGTAAAAAGAACTCAGGATAGTTAAAACAATCCTGCAAAAATAAAAGAACTTATGAAAGTATCAACATCCCTGATTCCAAGCTGCACTAGAGGAGTATAGCAATAAAACCCATATTTTTTTTGGCATTAAAAAAGTCATGTTGATCAATGAAACTTAATCAAAGACTCAAACATAAATCCACAGGCCTATGAATACCTTATTTTGAATAAAGACACCAGAAATACACAACAGAAAAAAAGAAAACATCTTTAACATATTTTGCTAACCTAACTGTATAACTACATGCAGAAAAATGCAAATAGATTCACATTTATCACCCTGCACAAAATTCAAGTCAAGTAAATTAACAACCTCAACATTAAACAAAGCACGGAATGATAGAAGAGAATTTGGTGATTAGCCTCGAATGCACTGGCACAGGCAAAAACTTTCTAAACAGAACACTGATAGGACAGGCACTAAGATCAACAATCAATAAAGAAGATGTTATGAAACAGAAAACCTTCTGAAAGACAAAGGATACAGTCAATAGGCCAAATGAGCAGCCAATGGAATGGTAAAAGATTTTTACCTACTCCTCATCAGAAAGAGGGCTAATATTCAAAATATATAAAGGACTCAAGAATCTAGATAACAAGAAAATAAATGATCCAATTAAAAATGGGGTACATATCTAAACAGAGAATTCTTAATAGAGGAAACCCAAATGGCTGAGAAACACTTAAAAGAATATTTAACATCCTTAGCCATCAGGAAATGCAACTCAAAATGACTCTGAAATTACATCTTACACATGTGAGAATGGCTAAGAACAATAGCAACTGACAGCTCATGCTGCTGAGTATGAGGAACAAAGGGAAAACTCCTCCATTGGTGATGAAAATGAATAACCACTGTGAAAATCTATAAGGTAATTGGGAACCAATCTACTGCAAGACCCAGCATCAGCTGCCAAAAAGGCACAGACACTGCCAGCACCTATTGGACAAGGTGGTAAGTGAATAGTCTTCCAGATGGAAAGCCCAGACCCTAAGCACCAGGGTTCTGGGGCATATCCTGTACTCTTCTCCCACCCAGAACAGCCCCATTAAGTAGTCAGCAGGCAAGACTCATGCAGGCAGGCTGCTCAACCACACCCCCCATTGGACCCTGTAGTCTTCAGGTTCTACTTTACACCACAAACATAGTCATGGAACATGGCATCAACCCCTGCCCCCCCAAGGCAAGGACCCTACCTGCATCCCCAATGTAAAGGTCCTACCTGCACCCTGTAGTCTACAAGTTCCACTCTACAACACAAACATAGCCATTGGAACACAGCATCAGGGCCTCCCAAGGCAAAGAGAAGCCAGTGCAAGAATATATTCAACAACATAAAGAGCAATGTGGTATCCCCAAAACTTAACAGTTCAACAACAGCAAGACCTGGACATAGAAATGTTGAAAAAGCAGAAGAAAATGACCTTAAAAATAACTTGATGATAGAGAGCCTTAAAGATGAAATGAAAAATTGCCTTAAAGAAATTGAGGAAAAGACAAAAAAATGCAAGAAATCAATAAATCCCGTAGAGGAAGCCAAGAAATTAAAGAAAAAGCAATCAAAAAGATGAAGGAAACAGTTTGTGACTACTCAAACTAGAGACAATAAAGGAAGCACAAACTAAAGGAATTCTGGAAATGGAAAATATGGGTAAATAAAAAAAAAACCACAAATACAAGAGTAACCAAGAGAATGCAAGAGATGGAAGAGAGAATCTCTGGTGTTGAAGATATAATAGAGCAGATAGATTCATGGATCAAAGAAAACATTAAAGCCAACAAATTCACAGCACAAAACATCCAGAAAATCTGGGACACCATGAAATGACAAAACCTAAGAATAATAGAGATAGAAGAAGGAGAAGAATACCAGGTGAAAGGCACAGAAAATATACTCAACAAAATCATAGAAGAAAACTTTCAAACATAAAGAAGAAAATGCTTATGAAGATATAAGAAACTTAGAGAATGCCAAATATATTGGACAAAAAACAGTCCCCTCACCATATAATATTCCAATAGCTAAATATACAGAACTAGAGAAAGAATATTAAGTATTGGAAAGGAAAAAAATGCCACATAACATATAAAAACAGACCCATCAGTATAACACCTGACTTTTCAATGGAAACTCTGGAATCCAGAAGGTCCTGGACAGATTTGATACAGACAGCAGGAAACCATGGATGCCAGTCCAGACTACTATACCCAGCAAAATTTTCAATCACCATAGATGGAGAAAACAAGATATACCCCGAAAAAAAGAAAACTGTTTAAACAATACTGGTCCATAGATCCAGCCAAGGTGTAGAAGGTGTAGAAGGAAAAGTTCAACCCAATGAAGTTAGCTGTATCCACAAAAACATGGGCAATATATAATCCCACACCAGCAAATCCTAAAGAAGAGAAACACATACTACCACCACCAAACAAACCAAAATAATAACAGAAATTAACCATCACTAGTAATTAATATATCCAACATAAAGATCCTTTATATCAATGGACTCAATCCACCTATAAGAAGACACAGGATAGCTGGGCAGTGGTGATACATGCCTTCAATCCCAGTATTCCAAGGTCAAAGGCAGGCAGATCTCTATGAGTTTGAGCCTAACCTGTTCTACAAAGCAACACAGAGAAACCCTCTCTCAAACACCCCCCCCCCAAAAAAATAGAATAAGACAGGGGCTAAAAGATTGGACATAGAAACAGGAACCAACCTGCTGCTGCATACAAGAAACACATGTCAACTTTGAAAGCAGTCATTACTTCAGAGTAAAATGTTGGGAAAAGATTTTCTATCTTTTGTATCTAAGAATAAAGATGGTATAACTATCCTAATATCTAGCAAAATATACTTCAAACTAAAATTAATCAGAAGAGATGGAGAAGGATATTTCATATTCATCATAGGAAAAACCCATCAAAATGAAGTCTCAATTCTGAATATTTATGCCCCAAATACAAGGGCACCCATATATGCTTTAAAAGAAACATTACTGGTGCTTAAATCACACACAAGAATCATGGGAGATTCTCACCATTCTCATCAATGGGTATGTCTGCTGGACAGAAATTTAACAGAAAAATAAGGGAACTAACAGATGTCATGACTCAAATGGACATAACAGACATCTATAAAACATTTCAACTAAACATAAAAGAATGCACTTTCTTTCAACATATCATGTAATCTTCTCTAAAATTGACTACATACTCTGCCACAAAGAAATCTCAAGAGATACAAAAATTTTTAATAAACATCTGTACTTTATCAGATCACCATGTTGTAAAATTAGAGTTCAATAACAGAAGTTGCAGAAAGCCTACAAATTCATTGAAATTGAATAATTCTCAACTGAATCACTACTGGGTCAAGGAAGAAATACATTAAAACTTCCTAGAATACAAAGAAAATGAATGAATAACATACACAAACTTTTGGGACACTATGAAAGAGGTGGTAAGGGGAAAGTTCATAGCACTAAATGCTTACATAAAAACTTTGAAGAAATCTCACCTGAGACGTAACAGCACACCTGAAAGCTCTATAACAACAGTAGTAGATGACAGGAAATAACCAAATTGATGGTTGAAATAAATAAAATAGAAACAAACAGAACACCACCAAGAATAAATGAAACCATGAGTTGGTTCTTTGAGAAAATCAACAAGATAGACTAACCCTTATTCAAAGTAACCAAAAGGCAAAGAGAGAGAGCCCAAATTAACAAAATCATATCTCCATTATCTATTCAATATAATATTTGAAGTTCTAGCTAGAGCCATAAGACACCAAAAGGAGACCAAGAGGATACAAATTGGAAAGGAAGAAGTCAAACTTTTGCTATTTGATGATCATATGATAGTATACATAAGTGATCCTAAAAATTCTTTACGGGAACTCGTAGAGCTGATAAACTTCTGTAATGTGGCAGGATGGCAGATTAATACATCAGTAGCCCTCCTATATATAAAGTATAAAATGGTTGAGAAAGAAATCATAGAAATATCACCCTTTACAACAGCCATAAATAATATTAAATATTTTCAGTAACTCTAACCAAACAAATGAAAGACTGTATTACAAGAAATTAATCTGTGAAAAAAAAAAAAACATTGAAGAAGATGTCAGAAAATGGAAGGATTTCTCATGTTCTTGCATAGATAGGATCAGCATAAAAAACGTCAATCTTACCAAGAGCAATCCACAGATTCAATGCAATCCCTATCAAAATCCTAACACAATTCTTCAAAGATCTTGAAAGAACAATACTCAACTTCATATGGAAAAACAAAAAAGCCAGGACAGCTAAACAATCCTGTACCATAAAGGACCTTTTGATGTTATCATGAGACTTCAAGTTCTACTATAGAACTATAGTAATAAAAACAGCTTGATATTGTGATAAGAACAGACACATGGATGAATGGAATGGAATTGAAGACCCTGACATTAATCCACACACCTAGGCACACCTGATTTTTGACAAAGAAGCCAAAACTGTACAAAGAAAATGAAAGGATATTCAACAAATAGTGTTGGCATAGCTGGATGTCAACATGTATAAGATTGCAAATAGATCCATAGCTGTCAGTATTCACATACCTCAAGTCCATGTGGGTCAAAGACCTCAACATAAATCTAGTTACACTGAATCTTATATTAAAGAAGGTGGGAAGTAGCCTTGAATGTATTTGCACAGGAAACCACTTCCTAAATATAACACCATTAGCACAGACACTGACAACAATCAATAATGGGACCTCTTGAAACTGAAAAGTTTCTGTAGAGTAAAAAACACTATAATTGAGACAAAATGACAGCCTAAAGAATGGGCAAAGATCTTCTCTAACCCCACATCTCCAAAGGCTGATCTCCAAAGGCTGATCTCCAAAATAAAGAATACAAGCAACTAGACATTAAAATACTAAATAACCCAATTAAAAAATGGGATACATAGCTAAACAGAATTTCAACAGGAGAATCCCACAAAAATGGAAGACATTTAAGGAATTTCTCAACATCCTTAGTCATCAAGGAAATGAAAATCAAAATGACTATGAGATACCATATTACCTGTCAGAATGGCTAACATCAAAAACATTGACGACAGCTTTTGTTGGAGAGGATATGGAGTAAGGAGAATACCTGCTGCTAGTAGGAATGCAAACTTGTATAGCCACTTTGGAAATGAGTATGGAGATTTCTCAGAAAACTGGGACTCAATCTATCTCAAGAACCAGCATTACTACTCTTGTTCATATACCTAAAGGATGATCAATCATATCACAGGGATACTTGCTCAACTATGTTCACAGCAGCATTATTCATAATAGCCATAAAATAGAAACAACTTAGATGCCCCTCAACTGAAGAATAGATAAAGAAAATGTGGTCCATTTTCACTGTGGAGTATTATTCAGCTTAAAAAAATTAGCATCATGAATTTAACAGACAAATGGATGTACATAGAAAAAAATCACCTTGGATGATGTCACCCAGACCCAGAAAGACAAACATAGTATGTACTCACTCATAAGTGGATACTAGATGTAAAGTAAAAATAATGAGACTGCAATCCACAGCTCCACAGAAGCTAGGTGACAAGGAGGAATGCATGGATTGTGCTGGGAAGGGAAATAGAGAACTCCTAGGTAAACTTGGAGCAGAGGGATAGAAGAGAGTGGATGGGGAATGGAAACCTGAGGGGACAGAATGGTCTAGTTCGGTAAGGAGTGGATTGGGAAAGCAATAAAAGAGACATCTTAATAGTGGGAGCCATTATGTGTTTAGGGAGAAACCTGGTACTAGGGAAATTCCCAGGAATCCACTAGGATAAACCCAGTTAAGACTCCTAGCAATAGCACACAAAAAAATACCCTTCCCTTGTATTCAGATTGTTAACTACCTTAACTTCCATAAAACTTTCAGCCAGTAACTGATGGAAACAGATGCAACATATCTGGGAGTCCAGTCCAAGAGACGGAGAAGGGATTAATGAACAAAGTGGGTCAAGACCATGACAGGGAAATTTACAGAGACAGCTAAGATGAGCTCCTGGAAGCTCATGGACTCTAGACTGAAAACTGGAGAGCCTGCATGAGACCTAGCTAGGGCCTCTGCATGTGAGTGACAGATGTAAAGCTTGGTCTGTTTGAGGGGACCCTGGCAGAGGGACCATGATCTATCCAGGATGCATGAGCTGGCTTTTGGAAACGATTCCTTATGGTGGGATACCTTACTCAGTCTTGGGTCCTGTCCCAACTTAATGTGCCAGGATTTGTTGCCTAACCATGGGAAGCCTTATCCTTTCTGAGGGGTGGATCCTGGGTGGATTGGAAGGAAATGGGGGAGAGCAGGAGGAAAGGAAGGAGGGGAAATTGTAGTTGATACATAAATTGAATTAAAAAATTTAAAATAAGAAAATAAATGGACTCTGAGACAGGGAAACCCTAATGGATGCCTCACAAAGAAATGCTGAATACTAAAGAACATTGTGTCTGAGATATAAATGTATTTTCTGTTTGGTCATGGCGATGTCCAGATGAAAAATACTAAACGTTGGCCAAAATAATGCAGCATAATAGTTAAAAGAGCACAGTTTTTAAGATTAAGTGTGTTTCTTCTTTTACTATTATTATGAGCACTGCTACATATTTCTGTATGACTTTGAGCAGCATTGCACAGCATCAAAACTTAGCATCAACATTTATAAAAATGAGGGTATTAATTGCTTCCTTATTCATTTGAGGCCGGAATTAAACTAGAATTTCCTTGCAAATTACTTTGCAACGTATCTGGGACAGTAAAGCACTCAATAAATGTTAGCCCTTATCATTACTACTCTCAGAAAATAAAAAGAAACAGTGTAACAGTATTGCTCTGGAACAAGCACTATTCAAAGTTTCATGCATAGGTAAGCATAAAACCTGCATCTGAAAACAGAAATTATAATTTATTTGAATGTAGCTCAGAGGCTCAGAAGTGTTTATCACTGTTGCTGTAAATGCCAGGCTCCATGGTGAGCATTAGAAAAATAATAATGATTCTATCAATGTGCACTTGTACAAAATTTCCATTAAAATGTATTTGAAACATATATAGGACCTTGGAGAATTGTCACAAAATAGTGTGCATTAAAGCATATATATATATATATATATATATATATATATATATATAATTTTCCACAGAGTACTGTTCCAAAACCCAAATATACCTGAGATACATCTAGTACATTCTGTTCTGTACCATATTTCCTCTCTGGCAGTTATGGAACTATTCATAGGAATAAATAAATGCAGTTAATTCTGCAACTTAATATTCTGTCAATTGCCCCATTTATAATTTCCAAATGCTTGTTACTTTTTAACTTCCCTTTAAAAATATTTTATAGCAGAAGTAGTTACTTGTATTATTTCTAATTAATCCTTTATACTTATGAATGCTAGAAAATGTTTTAGAGACATATTGTAGTTTAACAAATTTTAATAGTGCTAACTGAAATTAATTTCCCACTAGCATCACTGAGAAAGTTGGAGTTCATATGTAGCTGCCCTCCCTGGGGGACACATTAGTAAAAATATATTAGCTACAGTGCTGAGAAACCAAGAAGCAAATACAGAAATGAAAGTATGCTACATTAAAATCAATTTTCATATTTTAATCACAATAAATAATTTCTCAAAAACATTTCAATAGTTTTTATCTTATAAGTAATTTTGCATATTTACAGAGTGAAGTATAATAATGTGATATGTGTAAAATGTACAATGATCAAATCAGTTAAATTCGCCTTTCCATCCTAAAAGCATTTATCATTTCTATTATGAGCATCGCAAGCATGTTTTTTCAGTTCTTTAAAAACTTACAAACTGTTCCTACAATACATAAAATGTGCTTGTTCTACAGAGCCCAGAACTTGTCCATTTATCAAACTTTTTCTTTGATACCTGGAGTCTTTCCTAGACTTCACTAATCACTTTGTGTTAATCCACTTTCTAACAAAAAAACAAAAAAACAAAAAGCAAAAAAAAAAAAACAAAAACAAAAACATAAGCAACTTAAAAGAGAAAGGTTCAGTTTATCTCATATGTGGAGATATTTAAGCAGCGTTATTAGATATTGTTGCTTCTGGGCCTGAGGCAATATGATATCTAACAGTGACTGCACACTGTAAAACCAGTAACTTAGTGGCTGGAAAGCAATAGGGGGTGGACGAAGGAGCTGGTGTCCCATTTCAATCTCTGAAGAAACATTGCTTAAAACCTCACCCCATGTCTCACTTACCTCATAAAGATTTTGCCATTCTCAGGAGATGCAAGCTGTGGACCTAGCCTTTAACAACTGGGCATTTCAGATAAATTTAAGACCCAAGGTATATCATTTGGTGGTGCCTGAAGATAACATATATCTTAAAATGCAAATGATTCAATACCATGTCTAAGTTTTCAAGTCTCACGGGTTTCAGCACTGCTCAAAGATTAAATCTGAACCTTTCCTGAGATTCAGGGCAAATTAAGCTCTGAGCCTCTAAAAGAATAAAAATATAAGTTACATTCATGACAGGAACAGTGGCACATGACAGGCAATCAATTATCCAGGGGAAGGATGGAACAGAAAAAGGAAGATTTATCCAAAACAATACAGAAACAATACAGGGAAAATAAAAAACTCTACAACTCTATGCCTAGAATCCATAGTACTATCAACACATTTACATGCACATTTTTATATATTAAACTCCATGTTTTCAAATCTTTCTTTTAGTGTCTTTTTACCACAAGTTCCCATTATAAATCTGGCTAAATAGAGCCATTAATCTCTGTGGTGATTTGAAAGAGAAAATACCTTCACAGGATCATGTATTTGAACACATGTTCCTACTTGCCAAGAGTGCAGAGCCTTTATGAGATATAGCAGAGCTGGAGAAGCTATGTCATCAGGAGATGACTTTGAGATTTTATAGGCAGTCCCTACTTCCTTCTCTCGCTGTATCTCTCTTTGTCTCTCGCTCCCTCTCTCCCTTTCCTCACCTTGCTATTTGAGGTTAAATGTGATCCTGCAGCTTCCTGCTTTTATGGCCATGCATGATTATTGCCATACCTTGCCTGCCATGACTGTTTGCATCCCTTCTGCAAACTATAGTAAAACTCCCATTCCACATTTCTTGAACCAATATAATGCTCAGAAAGATTAAAATGATAAAAATCAAATTACATACAATAAATTTCAGGTGTGTGTGTGTGTGTGTGTGTGTGTGTTATATTACAGTGCATCAATCAGTTTCTCCTAATATGGAGTTTATCCTGGGAATAGTTTAAGATGGATAATTTGATTAAATATTATGTGTTCTGGTTCCATGCACATGGAAGGTGCTTTTGGTTGCTTTTGGTCATGTCATTTTATCTCAGAACATAAAAGTAACTGATGCAATGTAAACAATCATTGCTGGGTGTGGTTTCTTTGAAATTTTCTTGAGTGTGGAAACTAGTCCATCATCTTTCAATTCAGCTGTGATAAACTCAAGGCTTAGACAAAAGTTGTTCAAATTCTTTAGTATGGTTAAATGAAAACAGACTGTATGTAGTCTAGTTACCAATAGAAACTTCATTTCTGTGTGAAACTTCACCAACATTGATGTTTCTTCTTATATTACTTTGGCTTCATTTGCCTTGTTTTGTCTTCCAAACTTCTCTTAGAATTTCCTGTAAATCAAAGTTAAAGTCTTATAAATCTCATTGTTAAGTACTTGGGGCCAAAGACTTACTTCATATCAATATTCTGCAGGTTCCCATTGTGCTATAACAAATACCACATGTAGTATACTACTAATAGTAAAGTAATTACACTGGTTTATAATTTTGATCT
The DNA here is from genome assembly GCF_003668045.3 of Cricetulus griseus. Taxonomy (NCBI): domain Eukaryota; kingdom Metazoa; phylum Chordata; class Mammalia; order Rodentia; family Cricetidae; genus Cricetulus; species Cricetulus griseus. The sequence goes on along the minus strand of NC_048595.1, from coordinate 67,349,365 downwards.
ATAAACATCAATTGGTATTGTACTTTAGAGCCCAAAGTAAAATATCACATCATGATGGCATTATATAATAAAACTACTTACTTATAAGATGAGTAAGTGATGGGTAAAGAAAGGAACAGAGTCCCATCCCCAAGGACTTAAAACCTCTTTTGTGGCCTTACATTTTAATATCTTTCATCCATAAGGATATGGAGATGCTCCATATAGAAACTATATAACACTATTCTATTTTCTCCGTATATGAAATTATTATTAAATCTTTCACATGAGTAAAACCATAAGACATCTGTCTCACACACACAATGACATGCTATTCAATTATTGAACAGTAAGAAAGAGTGAAATCCTCGCATTTATGACAAAGTGCATGGAACCAGAACACATAATATTTAATCAAATTATCCATCTTAAGCTATTCCCAGGATAAACTCCATGTTAGGAGAAACTGATTGATGCACAGTAATATAACACACACACACACACACACACACACACACACACACACACACACACACACACACGAGCCTGAAATTTATTGTATGTAATTTGATTTTTATCATTTTAATCTTTCTGAGCATTATATTGGTTCAAGAAAAAAATCAGGGCAAGGTACAGAGATTTTCCACCTAGCCTGTGCCTTGATATACACAGAGACTTCATCATAGTAAGCCTAGTTCACCACACTGATATTTTGTTCAACCTAATTTTAGAACTTACAGAAAAACCTGCTGTTCACTAACAATCTAAGCATCAGAGGAGAGGCTACCTTAAATGCCCTTCCCTGATAATGAGATTGATGACTAACTTATATGCCATCCTACAGCCTCAACAAGCACTGGGTGAATATAGAAGACAACCACAGCTAAACACTGAACTGAACTGGAATCCAGTTTCAGAGAAGGAGGAGTGATGAGCAAAGGGGCCAAGACAAGGTTAGTGAAACCCACAGAAACAACTGACTTGAACAAGGGGGAGCTCTTGGTCTCCAGACTGATCATGCTGGGAAACCAGCATGGGACTGATTCAGACTGCATGAACATGCTTGCCAGTGAGGAGACCTCAGAAATCAATGGGGCCTCTTGTAGTAGATCAGTACTCATCCCTAGCATAGGAATGGACTTTGGGAGCCCTCCTCAGCCTCGGGGTGAAGCCTAGGCCCTATCCCAAAGGATATGACAGACTCTAAAGAACCCCAATGGAAGGCCTCAATCTCCCTGGGGAGCAGAAAGGTTATGGGATATAGATAGGGTGTTAGTTGGGCAGGGGAAGGGAGGGAGAGGGAGCTGTGATTGACATGTAAAACTATTCACCAGGTTGCAGCATCACTAATGGGAGGCAGTAGACCTTAGGTAAGAAAAACAGCTCAATGAAGGCATGAACTTGAGTGTGACATTGTGGCCATGTGCTCTTACTGTTGCTTCCTGGTTGCCCTGAGAGGAAGACACCACCATCACCACTACCATTTGTCCTGTTTAGAATATATTTTTGTTTCTATAGGCCCAAAATAACAGGGGCAAGAAACCATGGACAAAAACCACTATGAACCTGAGTGAGACAAACCTTCCTTCCTTATAAATTAGCATATCAAAGGAATTTGCTGCAGCTATGCAAATCTGGTATATCTATATTGCATCATTACTATTACTTATAGTCATAAATTTAAATTAGGTTAATCTTGGTATTGAATGTTACATAGGATTAACACATGCACAATGTAAGTCTGCATTATAGTGTCATATAAATAGTTTGTTTTTCCCCAAGACCAATATTTCCATCTTATTAGATCAAGCTTGCCCTGCTAATACAGTCCAATGGCCTTTGATCTATTCATTATCACTGTAGTACTGTTTTTCAAAAAGCCATGGAGATGAAATTATGCAATTCAGACTTAAACTGAATTCGTTGACCTAGAAATATAAATTTAAGTTTGTCTCAGATCATTTTGGAACTATAACGTAAAATTATACTGCCAAATATTAAGGGATGCTAAGGGTTAATTTTTTTTTTACTGCTGTTTCTGACTCTATAAAACACTTGCTTTGTAGGAAAGGACTTTCTGTTTGGAGGAGAGCAAATTGTAGCTTTGTATTCTTTACCTTTATAAAACAATTCACTGAGGTGACCAGGCACTGAGTCCTGGGAGTAGACCTGGCTCCAGTGTCTGAATAAAATGTGCTGCTTTGTTAACTCTTATTAATGGTCACTAGTGTATCCCAGACACATAACCTTTGTGCAGACAAGTTTGCAACTCCTTTGTGTGAATACTTTGACAGAGGATTGCTGGATCACATGCTTGAACTGCATTTAAATATGAGGCTGGGCAGATACCTCAAAAATCCAAAGCATGCATTGCTTTTCCACAAGACTTGAGTTCGGTTCCCAGAACTACAATTGGTTGGAACTCTCCCCTCTCTCTCTGTCTCTCTCTCTGTCTCTCTGTCTCTCTGTCTCTCTGTCTCTCTCTCTCTCTCTCTCTCTCTCTCTCTCTCTCTCTCTCTCTCCTCTTTCCCTCTCTCTCCTTCTCCTTCTCCCTATCTGTTTCTCCCTCCCTCTCCCTCCCTCTCACTCCCTCTCTCACACACATATTCCTTTTTAAAAAGCTAGAGGGTCAGTATTCTGGTGTGAGTCAGTATCTTTTAAATATAACAGTAAAGTTACACCAATAAATTTCAAATTTATTGTTAAATAAGCAGGTCCTTCTTTATGATGTGAATATGATTCCCTTATTGGTAAATGAGTAAAGCTTTCTTGGCCAATGGACAGGAAAGATGTATCCAGGCAGGAAGTACAGGCAGAGCTACAAGACTAGGAGAAGGCTGGGAAGAGGAACGCAGAGGGTCACCCATGGGACACTGCCTTGTGTGATCGGAGGGTGACAGCATCTTTAGGGGACCTGAGAAAATTAAGAAAAGTCCTGACAGAGTTATCTGTATCATTTGTTGTTCAATCTGTGTAATAGGAAAGTGCAGTGGTTATCTGAAGTCCTGGCTAGAGTAGTCTCTAAGCCTTTACCATCTTAGGTAACCACTTTCAAGTAGACCTGAGCAGTTTGTAGTCCAATGCTGATCTTTGGATGGTGTTTGTCAGTTTAACTGCATTACCATAATCCAGGTAAAAAGCATGCCTGGAGGCCCTGCTTGTCAGAGGTTGTAGTCTTCCATGACCTGGCAGGTTTCTGAGCTCTGCAACATGGATAAATCCTTCCTCATAGTGGAAGGTACCATATTCTCTACCTGATCTTATTTGGAGACTGTCTCTAGGCCCAGATGACTGACTTATCTCTAGTGTGACCATGGACACAGTTTCCTGTAGAAGTTTTCCTCCTTGCTGCTCATATGGTAATTAGACATAGTGTTAGGAACATTATGACAGGACCTTCTGTGGTGATAACTAAGACTTGTACTAGGAGCTTTATGATAAGAGCATCTGTTTAATAAAGATTAAGAGATTTCCCACTACTGCTCCAAATCCTATGTATTCCTTGTACTCTGGAATAAAGCTGAACAGACTCAGTGATGCTCTTTCATGGAGGACTGTCTCCATTGAGCTCACAGGCCATACAAAGATGTCTGCTATTGCTTCTGCCCATTGTCCTCATGAACTGGAGGCCAACCAGCCAAGAGAAAAAGGTGACCCAACACAGATTTATCTTTGGGGAGCCCAATGATCCAACAGTATCCATATTCACTGTTAGGAATGATCATGGGTCAGTAGAGAAAACTTACACATTTTAAATGTCATATGCAGCAGATCTTGGAGAGGTTAAATCACCACAATTTGCTAAATACACTCAGGGTACACAAACTTAGTTCCTAGTTACCTGCTTCAAAATCAAGCCCAAAATCTGCAACAGGAAGCTGGTTGATGTTTTGTTTCATTACAGAAAGTTTATGTATATAGATATATGTAAACTTAAAATTTTGAGATAAGAGTTATACCTTAAGAAAAATTTTAAGGAGTCAAAGTAAAACTAGAGGATTATAAGATTAGTGACAATATAGTAGGCTCTTAATTTTGGTTTTCTTCTGTCCCATACCAGGTAGCTCTTCTGACTATAGAGATTTTGAATTTTCCTTTAATGAACATTTTTTAGTTCAGAGGAGAGTCAAACTCCAAATCCAAAGTCAGCTTTGAGTTTTTAATTGCATTGGGACCACAAAAAAACCATGTACCTTTTATCTTTTAGAGAGCAGAAGAAACAAATATTTGAGAAGATTTTTGAAATTCTACCTTGTTGGATGTATGCTATCCAATTAGGCCAACTTACTCTTTTTCTTAGGACAGTATATATTGATGATTTCTCTTCTTCTTCAGATGTCTTATTTGTCCAGTGTTCTCTGGATTTCTTAGTTGGATGATTTTATTCCCCTAGAAAGACAAATCCCTGTCCCAACTCTAATTTTGACAACAAAAGTATTATTTTTTATTATTGAAAAAAATTGTATTTTTCATACCTTATCAAATGAAAGGCATTTCTTAGTTTTATAAGTTAGTTAGGATTAATGACTAACCTCTTTGATGAACTATCAGCTCTCCTGATAAAGTGGTATCTCCTGCATGAATTCAAACTTTATCAATTGTGATGGTATACATAGCTTTTCTTCTCCTATTGAAACAAAAGCAAATCTTCTTCCCCAACAGAACACATATCCTGGATTCCATTCTGAGGTCAACACATCTATATAAGCAGGTTTAATTTAGGAGGTTTTTTTTTTCATATTATCCAGTGTCTCTCCATAGCTGTAGTTCCTTTTTCATTAGCATTTAAAAATTAAAGTAAATAAAGCAATGTATAACATATTTCTTGGGGTCTTTATTCCCCTTTCTTTTCATTAAGCATATCTTTTAACACAATTAGATATTTCTATAGATCCTAGTAATTTAGGACTGTGTGATATAGCAGTAATATTATTTATGTTGTACTATGCAGAATAACTGTTTCATTTTACTAGAGATATATCCTGGAATACTATCAGTCTTTTTTTCTATTTTTATTTAAATTAGAAACAAGCTTGTTTTACATGTCAATCCCAGTTCCCTCTCCATCCCATCCTCCCCTGCCCCTCACTAGTGCCCTATCCCATCCAGTTTCTGCTCCCCAGGGAGGGTAAGGCCTTCCATGGACTATAATCCAAGTCTGACATATTATTTGGAGCAGGGCATAGACTGAGAGAGTATCCCTCTATGTGCAATGGGCTCCTAAATTTCATTAGTATGCTAGGGATAAATACTGTTCAACTCCGAGAGGCTCCATAGATTGCCAAGGTATCCTCACTGACACCCATGTTCAGGGGATCTGGATCAGTCATACGCTGGTTAACAAACTATCAAATAGGATCTATGAGCTCCCACTTACTCAGGTCAGCTGTTTTTGTGTGTTTCCCCAGCCTGGTCTTGATCCCTTTGCTAATCATTCCTCCCTCTCTGCAACTGGATTCCAGGGTTCAGCTCAGTGAATGGCTGTGGGTGTCTGATTCTGCTTCCATCAGCTACTGGATAAAGGCTCTAGGAAGGAATATAAGAAAGCCATCAATCTCATTACAGAGGAAGGGCATTTAAGGTAACCTCTCCACTATTGTTTCGATTGTTAGTTGGTGTAATCTTTGTAGATCTCTGGACACTTCCCCAGTAACAGATTTCTCTTTAATAATGTAATGGCTCCCTATTATGGTATCTCTTATCTTGCTCTCTCTATTTTTCCCCCATATTCAACCTTTCTGCTCCCTCATATCCTCATCTCCCTCCACTTTTCCCCTTCTCTTTCTCCTAGCTCCCTCTCACCTCCTCCCATGCTCCCAATTTGCTCTGGATATCTTGCCTTTTCCCCTTCTCTGGGATACTATGTTTGTCTCTCTTAGAGTCTTCCATGTTTCCTAACTTCTCTGGCAGTGTTAACTGTAGGCTGATAATCCATTGATCTTTGTCTAAAATCCATATATGAGTTAGTACACACCACATTTGTCTTTTTGTGACTGGGTTACCTCACTCAGGATGATTTCTTCTAGTTCCATCAATTTGCCTGTGACTTTCAAGATCCCATTGCTTTTTCTGCTTAGTAGTACACCATTGTGTAAATTTACCACATTTCTCCATCCATTCTTCAGTTGAGGGAAATCTTGGTTGCTTCCATATTATGTCTATTACAAATAATGCTGCTATGAACATAGCTGAACAGATGTCCTTGTTATATTAATATGAATCATTAGGATATATGCCTAGGAGTGGAATTGCTGGATCTTGTGGTAGACTGATTCCCATTTTCCAGAGGAACTGCCATACTGATTTCCAAAGTGGCTGTATGAGTTGGCACTCCCACCAGCAGTGGAGGAGTGTTCCCCTTTCTCCACATCCTCTCCAGCATAAACTGTCCTTGGTATTTTTTATTTTAGCCATTCTGACAGGAGTAAGATGGTATCTCAGAGTTGTTTTGATTTGCATTTCCCTGATGGGTAGGATGTTAAACATTTTCTTTTGTGTTTCAGACATTTTAGACTCCTCTATTGAGAATTGTCTATTTAGTTCTGTACCCCATTTTTTAATTGGATTATTTGGTGTTTTGGAGACTAGCTTCTTGAGTTCTTTGCATATTTTGGAGATCATCCTTTTGTCAGATGTGGGGTTGGCGAAGATCTTTTCCCATTCTGTGGACTGTTGTTTTGTCTTTGCTTTAAAGTAGGTTCTCAGTTTTAGGAGGTCACATTTATTAATTGTCAATTTCATTGTCTGTGCTACTGGTATTATGTTCAGTAAGCAGTCTCCTCTACAAACTCATTCAAGGCTACTTCCCACTTTCTCTTCTAAGAGGTTCAGTGTGGCTGGATTTACTTTGATGTCCTTCATTCACTTTGACTTAAGTTTTATGCATGGCAATAGATATGGAACTATCTGAAGTCTTCTACATACCAGCATCTAGTCATGCCAGCACCATTTGTTTAAGATGCTTTCTTTTTTCCATTGTATAGTTTTAGCTTCTTCATCAAAAATCAGGTGTTCATAAGTGTGGGGGTTAACATCAGGGTTGTCAATTTGATTCCATTCGTCTACCTGTCTATTTTTGTACCAATACCAGTCTGTTTTCAGAACTATGGCTCTACAATAGAGCTGAAAGTCAGGGATGGTGATGCCTCCAGAAGTTCCTCTGTTGTACAGGGTTGTTTTGGCTATCCTATATCTTTTGTTTTTTCCATATAAAGTTGATTATTATTCCTTCAAGATCTGTGAAGAATTGTCTTGATATTTTTATGGGGATTGAATTGAATTTGTAGATTGAATTTGGCAAGATCGGCATTATTACTATGTTGATCCTATATATCCAAGACCATGGGAGATCTTTCCATATTCTTGTGTCTTCTTTAATTTCTTTCTTTAAAGTCCCAAAATTCATGCTATACAGGTCTTTCACTTGTTTGGTTACCATTACCCCAAGAAATTTTATGTTGTTCGTGGCTTTATCAGCTGTAGGAGTTCCCTGGTAGAGTTTTTCATGTCACTTATATAAACTATCATATCATCTGCAAATAGTGAAAGCCTGACTTCTTACTTTCCAAATGTATCCCCTTGATCTCTCTTTGTTGTTTTATTGCTCTAGCTAGAACTTCAAGTACAATATTGAAGAGACATGGAGAAAGTGGATAGCTTTGTCTTTTTCCTTATTTTAGAGGAATCGCCTTGAATTTCTCTCCATTTAGTTTGATGTTTGTTGTTGTTTACTGTATATTGCTTTTATTATGTTCAGCTATGAGCATGTTTCCCCTGATATCTTTAAGACCTTTATCATAAAGGGGAGTGGGATATTGTCAAAGTCTTTTTTCAGTATCTAATGAGATAATCATGTGGTTTTTCTTTTGCAGTTTATTAACATAGAGGATTACTTTGATAGTCTTTTATATCAGGAAAAATCCCTGCATCCCTGGGATGAAGCCTATTTGATCAAGGTGGATGATTTCTCTGATGTGTGCTTGGATTCAATTTGCCAGTATTTTTGCATCAATGTTCATGAGGGATATTGGCCTGTTGTTCTCTTTCTTAGTTGTCTTTGTGTGGTGTGGGTACCAAGGTTATTGTAGCCTTGTAAAAATAGGTTGGCAATGTCCCTTCTGCTTCTATTGTGTGGAACAATTTGAGGAGTACTGGTATTAGCTCTTCTTTGAATTTCTGGTAGAATTCTGCATTGAAGTCATCTGGCCCTGGGCTTTTACTGATTGGGAGATTTTCATGACTGCTTCTATTTCATTAGGGCATATATGTCAGTTTAACTTGTCTGTTCTTGATTTAATTTTGGCAAGTGATATCTATCCAGAAAATTATCCATTTCCTTTAAATTTTCAAATTTTTTGGAGTTTTCAAAGTATGACCTGAAGATTATCTGGATTTCCTCAGTGTCTCTTGTTATGTCTCCCTTTAATTTCTGATTTTGGTAATTTGCATGTTCTCTCTCTACCTTTTGGTTAGTTTGGATAAAGGCTTGTCTATCATGTTGATTTTCTTGAAGAACTAATTCTTTGTTACATTGATTCTTTGTATTGTTTTCTTTGTTTCTACTTTATTGATGTGAGCCCTCAGTTTGATTTTTTCTTGGCTTCTACTCCTCTAGGGAGTTTGCTTCTTTTTGTTATAAAGCTTTCAGTTGTGCTGTTAATTCTCTATTTTGACTATTCTCCAGTTTCTTCCTGTGGGTACTTAGTGCTGAACTTTCCTCTTACTACTGCTCTCAAAGTGTCCCATGTGTTTGGGTATGTTGTGCATTCATTTTCATTGAATTTTGGGAAGTCTTTAATTTCTTTCTTTATTTCTTCCTTGAGCCAAGAATGGTGCAATTTTGCATTGTTTAATTTCCATTAATATGTAGGGTTTTACCGTTTCTGTTGTTGTTGAATTCTAACTTCAAAGCATGGTGGTCTGATAAATTTCAGAGGGTTATTCCATTTTTTTTTTGTATCTGTTGAAGTTTACTATGCTGTAGAATACATGGTCAATTTTCAAGAAGGTTCCTTGTGGTGCTGAGAAGAAGGTATATTCTTTTTGTTTGGATAGAAAATTGTATAGATGTCTGTTAAAATGAATTGGGTCATAACTTCTATTAGTTCCTTTGTTTCTTTTTAAGTTTCTGTCTGGTGGTCCTGTCTAGTGGTGAGATTGGGGTGTTGAAGTCTCCCACTCTAACTGTGTGAGTCTTATGTGCTATTTCATTGCTTTGTTTTTTTTGTTTGTTTGTTTTGTTTTAGTTTTTGTTTTTGTTTTTGCTTTAAGTTGGAAATGTTTTCTTCTATGATTTTTTTGAATATTTTTCTGTACCTTTGAGTTGGGTTTCTTCACCTTCTTCTATACCTATTATTCATAGGTTTGGCCTTTTCATGGTGTCCCATCTATCCTGGATATTCTGTGTTAGGGATTTGTTGGACTTAAGATTTTCTTTGGTGGATTAATCTGATTTTCCTAGGGTAATCTTCAATGCCTGAGATTCTCTCTTCCATCTCCTCTATTCTGTTGGTTATACTTGCATCTGTAGTTCCTTATTGTTTATCCATCTTTCCTAATTCCAGCATTCACTCAGACTGTGTTTTTTTATTGTCTCTATTTCAGCTTTCAAACCTTGCACTGTTTGAATTGTTTCTTGCAATTTTTGGTTTGTCTGTTCTTCCAGATCTTTAAAGTTTTCCTCATTTCCTCTTTTAGGGTTTCTGTCATCTTTATGAAGTTGTATTTAAGGTTATTCTCTTATGTGTCATCTGTGTTGGGATGTTCAGGTCTTGCTGGTATAGTGTCCCTAAACTCTGGTGGTGTCATATTGATTTTTCTGTTGTTGAATGTGTTCTTATACTGTTGTCTTCCCATTCCTTCTTATAGTTGGTGCAGGTGGGGCATCTTCCACTCCTGGTTGGTAAGGGTCTAAGGTTCTCTTCTGGTGGGTGCAAGCAGGTCTAATACTCTGATAGGTTTCACATTGGATGCAGGCAGGTTTGAGGCCCTCCTTCTACTGATGGGTGGGAGCAGGACTATCACAGCAAAGTCAGCAGATTTGCAGTTACTTGGTCCAAGGGGGATGAGTGTCCTGTCTGTGATCCCGAGGCCAGGAGTTAACAGAGTGTGCAAGCAGAAGTTGGGCCTGAGACAGACACTCATGCTCACCTCTTCCCTGAGTGGGGTGGAAGTAGCCTAGATATATCAGCAGACTAGCAGTTGCTTGTTCCGCTGGGGTGAGTCGAATTGCCTGCAGTCTCCAGGCCAGGAGATCAGAGAGTGAGCAAGCAAAAGTCAGGCCAAAGACAGGGGTCGAAGGTCACTTCTCCCATAAGTGGGGTGGGAGTAGCCCAGAGGTATCAGCAGATTAGCAGTGGCTTGGTCTGCAGCAGCCAAGACAACCTGCCTGCACTTCCCATGCCAGGAGATCCCAGCATTATCAGTCTTAATTTGTTCAAGTATCCTAATAATAGCCATCACTTCTACTAAATGTGTAATTACAGATGCAGCCTTTTAGAACTTAGAACAGTTGTGTACTGACATCCTCAGTATGTATCTATGGCAGGGTCCACATATATTAAATTTACAAACTTTGCAAAATGAAGCAGATCCATTAGTCAAGTTTCATTTCTTTAAGTACCTTTTTGGTTACTTCCTGCAAGGATTGACTTTTGATTATACAAAGAGCAAATAGGACTATTCCTTATATTTTCCTTGGCATGTTTCCAAGTGATAGAAAAATCTTAAAACATTTCCTGTTAAGGCCTCATCCTCCCTGGGGAGCAGAAAGGATATGTGATAGGTAGGGTTTTACTTGGTGGTGGGTGGTAGGGGAGGAGAGGAGGGAGAGGGAACTGGGATTGACATGTAAAACAATCTTGTTTCTAACTCAAATTAAAAACAGTCTGCAAAAAAAAAAAAACATTTTCTGTTAAAATGATGCTTTTTTATGAAATTCTGAAATTCCAGCACATTTACTAATAGAAGCTGATCACTTTTACCATTACATTGTCCTAGAAGGATTGTTAAGCCCATATGGGATCTTATACATGTTATATACAATGGTTGATTTATATTTCTGATTGTTTTGTTTTAGCTGAATAAATAACAAAGTTAATTCTTAATCACCTGGGATAAGTCCATCAGCTTTGATAAGTAAAACAACACTTTATGCATATTGAGGGTAAGTAACCATATTAAAAGTTTCTGAAAAATCTAGTAATACCATAAGAATGTCAAATATTTCTTATTTTTGAATGGAATCTTTAAGGGCTTTGAACAACTTTACTTAACTTTCCTGATGTATAAACTTCCTTTCCTGATTTACTTGCATCATTATTGAAAATATGGGCTCCAGAAAATGGTAGTACTCACACAATGTGAGGAAGGAGCCCACTAGTTCTTATAAAATTAAGACTCTTACTTTAATTATATTTGCCACTTAGCTCTCATATGACATTCCTAAAAGCTCTTTTCCAGTGTTCATTTTCTGGCTATAATGTGGTGATTTCAGTGTTAGCAAAAGGTATCACAATGTCTGATGGATCTCTTCTTGCTAAATGACAGAATCCCTATTTTCCATTCAGAACCAAGTCAATGCTTTTTCTATGAAGGTCTTTAAATTTTTACTCTGTGTGGTAAAAATATCATTCTCAGATATTTTCTATGCATAAGAATCCCTGTAGGAGAATGAGCAGAAAGTAAAATAAGCAGAATACAATCAAGCTCAGGTAAAATAACATGAATTCAATCCAATATAAGCAATCAACCTGTACATCCTGGATTAATTTTCTACCATAGAAAATTCTCTCTCAGCTTCAGCTGATAGTTCTCTTGGACTATTTAAGTCCTTGTCACCTTGTAAGGTTTAAATAAATTAGTTCTTGAATTGTTAATCAAATTGTGGGCTAAAGTGAATTTATATCTCCAAGGAACTTTTGAAAATCATTAGCAGTTCATAATTAATATCTCCTGAATTGTACTTTGTGAGGTTGAATTTTATATAAACCTGTCTTATACCCCAAATAATTCATAGAATCTCCTCTTTCTTTTTTTTTTTTCAGGAGCAATTTTTAATCCCGAACAAGGAAAAATCTCTTTACTTCATCAAACATTTTTTTCTAAATATATGTGTCTGAATCAGTCAGTAAGATATCATTCATAAAATGGTAATATATAGATTAAGAAAACTATTTTGAATTGGTTCTAATGGCTGTTGTACAAAATTCTGACAAAAGATGAGGCTGTTTAATATTACTTGTAGCAGAATTCTCCAAATGATATTTTTTAACAGGATGGGAATTATTATAAGTAGGCCCAGTGAAAGCAAATTTCCTCTATCACACTCTTATAATGGTATAGTTTTTAAAAAGCAGTCTTTTTACATAATCAATATAATAGACCATCCTTTAGGTAATATGAAGGCAGAGAATTCCAGGCTGTAACAATCCCATTAGCTGAATCACCTTATTTATTGCTCTTAAATCAGCTAACATTTTCCATTTTCCAGATTTCTTTTTAAAGACAAATAATAGGAAAATTCCAAGGACTGAAAAATTCAATATTTTGAGCATTTATTTCTGGTGAACCAGCTTTTCTAGTGCCGGTATATTTTTCTGATTTCAAAGACCATTGCTCACCCCACATAGGTTTGTCAGTTAACCATTTTAAAGATAGGGCTATTAGTACCTTTTAAAGACCAAAAGATATTTTGTCCTGCTTATGTACAACCTGAAACATCTGTGACTGTTCTTAATAATACCTTTTAATATTTCTCTCAGATGCATTTTTTGTGTTGTTTGTGAGATTGAGGGATTGTTAATCTATGTTTTCCATTCCTGCAACATATCACATCCCCTTAAATTCATTGTCAATTTAGATACATACGATTCTAATTTTCCTATCTTTCCTTTTGGCCCTATACACTTAACCTATCTTCCAGTTTGTTTTACCCAAGATAATGTTACAATCCCTATAAGCTGAGCATGCACTTCCTAAAGAGGCCAATCTGGATACCAAGAATTTGGTGAAACTTTTGTTACATTTACACTTGAGTCTACTAAACCTTCTATTTCAATGCCATTTATTTGTAATTTTAGCTTTGGTCTCTGACCATTTATAGGCAGTTTGCTAACATACTTATTTTCTAGCCTCTCTGGAATGTTTTGTTTTATCTACTGAAGCTTTTCAGTACTTGGTCACATCCAGAGAAGTATGGCTTTTTAGCAACAGGCATTAAGGTATTATTATTATTATTATTATTATTATTATTATTATTATTATTATTATTATTATAAACAAGCTTCTTTTACAAGTCAATCACAGTTCCCTCTCACTCACTTCCTCTCCTACCCCCACCCCCAATCCCAACCCCTTTCTGCTCCCAAGGGAGGATGAGACCTTCCATGGGGGAATCTTCAAAATCAGTCATATCATTTGGAGCAGGGCCTAGACCCTCTCACATGTGCCTAGGCTGAGAGAGTATCCCTCCATGTGGAGAGGGCTCCCAAGTCCATGCGTATACTTGGGATAGATAATGATCCACTACCAGAGGCCGCATAGATTTCCCAGACCTCCAAATGGACATCCTCACTCAGAGGATTTGGAACAGTCTGATGCTCATTTCCCAGCAATCAGTCTGGGGTCCATGAGCTACACCTTATTCAGGTCAGCTGTTCCTGTGGGTTTCTTCTGTCTGGTTCTGACCCCTTTGCTCATCACTCCCCCCTCTCTGCAACTGGATTCCAGAGTTCAGCTCAGTGTTTAACAGTGGACATCTGCCTCTGCTTAAATCAGCTACTGGAAGAAGGCTGTGAGATGGAACATAAGGTAGTCATCAATCTCATTATTGGAGAAGGGCATTTAAGGTAGCTGCTCAACCACTGCTTAGATTATTAGTTGGGGGTCAATCTCATAGATCTCTGGAAATGTCCCTAGTGCCAGAATTTGCTTTAAACCTATAATGGCTCCCTCTATTGTGATATCTCTATTCTTGTTCTCCTCAATTCTTCCCCGGACTAAATCTTCCTGCTCTCTCATGTCCTCCTCTCCCCTCCTGTTCTCCCCCTCTCTTTCTTCTAGCTCCCTCTTCCCTCCCCCATGCTCCCAATTAGCTCAGGAGGTTTTGTCTCTTTCCCCTTCTCTGGGGGACCATGCATGTCTCTCTTAGGGTTTTCTAGATTCTCTGGAGGTGGGGATTGTAGGCTGGTACTCATTTGCACTATTTTGACTGGTTGACTGTGTCCTTTGCCTTACAAAAGCTTCTCAGTTTCAGGAAATCCGATTTATTACTTGTTGATCTCAGTATCTGTGCTACTGGTATGATGTTCAGGAAGTGGTCTGCTGTAACAATTCCTTTGAGGGTACCACCTACTTTATCTTCTAAGAGGTACAGTGTGGCTGGATTTATGTTGAGGTCCTTGATCCATTTGGACTTAAGTTTTGTGCCTGGTGATAGACATAGATCTATCTGCAGTCTTCTACATGCCAACATTCAGTTATGCCAGCACCATTTGTTGAAGATGCTTTCTATAGTAGGAAATTACCAGTACGGAGTCAGGTAGAAATATAAGGGTATTTAATAGGGAAAAGCCTTACTTACAGAGCGAACCAGCCAGCCGGTGGTAGTCTGTACAGCAAGAAGCAAAGAGAACCGAAACCGAAAATGCAGTCCCCCTACTCACTCTGACCACGCCCTCATAAGCCCTCAGGTACTCTTGTAGCCAGCCCCTAAGAAGGCGTGGCTACAGCTTCCCCTACAATTCCCCTTTTAGTCTAAAAGAGGATTAAAACTTAACAGTATAAAGGTAAAATATAAGAAGATAACTATCTATTTTAAGTAAACCCTAAAGAGCTGTAGCCACGCCTTCTTAGGGGCTGGCTACAAGCTTCCCCTACAGCTTTCTTTTTTCCATTGTATATATTTAGCTTCTTTGTCAAAAATCAGATGTTCATAGATGTGTGGATTAATATCTTTTAAATGCTTTGTGGATGAGTTTCTTTAATCCTGAAAGAGAACGACTGTACCACATTTGGTATTGGAGCCTATGTTATGCCTCTCAGGTTGTTTTCCTATGGCAAAGGGTTACCTTGCTTGTTCTTTGTTGATCTGTGTTCATTAGTTCAATGCTATCCTTGGCAACACCTTCTGCATACCCCAGAACACTGAGGCCTTCTGTTTGGATTATATCTAGAAAAAAACAGTGTTTCTAGAAAAACTTGCCTACAATGCCTTTTCAAATGACCTTGTTTATCACAAACAAAACATATGACATTTTGTGTCTTCTTTAAATTTTTAGAAATGATTCCTCCTATTCCTTTATCATTATAAGTATAAGATCTGATATCAGCTATGTTTTGGATCCATTTGTTTATGGGTGCTGACCTTGATTTAGAAGCCCAGTCACAAACTTTGCCTTCTGAATTAGCATTTTCAGAAGCAAAATATTCAATTAATATTAGTCTAACTTCTGGATTTTATATTATGGTATTTACAACTGTAGTCAGTCTGTAAAAGATCAGTAAAGTATTCTTTTGGGCTTTGTATAATTTTAGTAAATGACTCATTCTTCCTTTCTGATTCTTCAACCGTATTCTAAGCAATCAAACACTCTATACAGCATACTACCAAGGTGTGATCATAAACCTTAACTGTCATTACAAATCATAATATTGGCCTTCATGTGAAATTTCCATATATCTAGCCATACATAATTGTTATATGACCTTAGCATCTACCCTCCATATTAGTTTCCATTGTAACTGAGGACCAGTTTCTAATATTGCTGCAGTTAAATCTTTTCAGTCTTTTGTAATAAATTCATGAGTTGCCCATGAATTTAACATTTTCTTCATAAGGTGAATGCATACCATTCTCAATGACTGTTTCCTTAAATTTCTTCACATCTGATGTGTATACAGGATCCCATTTAATTTCTGCATGGCCTTGGTGGTGCCTGTTATCTGATTATCATTCTTATATGGTATTTGGATAAATTAAGGCTGGTTTTCTAATAGCATTGTACCACTGGTCTTCAGTTTCGTAATGCAATGGTGCTGTAGGTTCTATTTAGGTTCCTATCTCTGTGTCTGAGTATTTTTCTTATTCTTACCAGTAAGCCTTTCTATGACTTGTATGTTATCAAATTCTTATATTGGGCACAGTTATCAAGCCACCTTTTATGGATAAAATATGAGTTACCAAACTGATATTAATACAATCATCATTATATGTCAATTTTAGCAAACTGGCTTATCCTGTCATTAATTTTCTACTATTTGCAAGCCATTCATACTAGCACAATACAGAATGGCAATTCCTTGCATTCAGATATTTTCAGTTCTTAATATGGGGAAAGATTTTTTTCTTTTTAATATGATTTAACTCTCTTTCTAAGGACTTTCCTAGTGTTTCAGTCTCTGACTTCTGACTTCTCATCTGTCTTCTGCAACAGCATAATCAGTGGAGGACTAGAGCTCCCCCTGAAATGTCTAAGTGCAAGCCCACTTTCAGGACTACTAAGAGTGGCTCTCAGAGAGGCTCAGGCAGTGATGGAGGATGGGAGATAGGATTGGATAGTGTGAATTCTGTGTGGTTGTACCAAACATTGGAGCACCAAATAATGTTTGGCATAGTGACTGTTCATGAATCAATGGATGCATTATCCTCTGCAGCCCTATAGCCTCACAGTCAATACCCTGCTGGCAACGCACTATGCAGTACTTGTATGTTGCACAGTATTGGTGTAAACTAAGTCTCTATTGTTCTAATTACTAACAAAAATTCAGACGTCAGATGTGGAAGTGAAAACCTGATAGATCAGAGAAGCTGAGAAGCATCTAGGCGACCTTGCTTTTTGGCAGAGACCTAGCAAAAGAAGTGTCTCTTCCCTCATCCCAAAACCAAAAGCAAGCAACAAACTCAAGTCCCCACCCCTTTCTTCCTATGCATCTTCTCTATAAAAATTGCTGGCTTCTTTATTGTTAGTAACAGTCAACTAGTCACTTGCTACACACCCTGATTCAAGGCAAACTTTTTTTTCACAATTTTGGACAGTCGCAGTGCAATCAAAATTCCTGCAACTAAGTTTTGGCAACTTAGTTGCCAAATGCCAATTTGAATGAGAACTCAAACCAGAATCCATGAGCTGACAAGAAGGGGAAGGTTTCCCATTCTCTGTACTATGTCTTTAAGAGCTAAAACAGGCTAATCACTAGACATCAGAGTAAATTCTAAGTATCCTGGTACTTTCAGTCCTGTAGTCCTGCTTCCAGCAATATAAACTCATATGAACAGATTAAGGGAAGTAAGCAATCCTTCAATGGTTTTATGCTGTTAACAAAATGATTAAAAGTTAGAGGAGGAGACTAGAAAAATGTGTTGGCAATTGAGAACACTGGGTGCTCTCCTAGAACATCAGGATTCAATTCCCAGCATTCATATGTCAGCTTATTGCTGTAAATTACTCCAGCTTCAGGGAATCTGACACTCTCTTCTGTCTTCTCTGGGCACCAGACATGAACTTAATATACAGATATGCATGGAGGAAAAACATTCACACAAAAATATCAAAATAAATTGATTTAGTGGGGTAAGAAGAGAGAGAGATGACCAGGCAAATATTCAAGACATCTGATGAGGCATTCACTAGGGGTAAACATAAAGAAAAAAATCAAAAACCTTAAGAAAGTTTAAAAGAATCATTATTGAGAAAAATGTGTTTATGTGGCATATAGAACTTTATTTTAGAAAGATGTTATCTTAGCCAATGTTCTATTGCTCTGAACAGAAACCATGAACAAGACAATTCATGAAAAAAAGTATGTAATTGGAGGCTTCTTTTCAGTTTCAGAGGTGTAGTTTATTATCATTATGGTAGAGAACATGACAATCTAAGTTGAGAGGGAGATAGAGATAGAAAGAAAGAAAGAAAGAAAGAAAGAAAGAAAGAAAGAAAGAAAGGGAGGGAGAGAGAAAGACAGCACAAGAGAGAGAGAGAGAGAGAGAGAGACAGAGACAGAGACAGAGACAGAGACAGAGAGACAGAGAGAGATGTTGAGTTGTGGGATTTTGAAAAATTCACAGTCAAACCCCAGTAATATGCTTCCTCCAACAAGGCCATATCTCCTAACATTCTAATCCTTCTAGAGAGTTCCAATCTCCTTGGTGCTAAGTAATAAATTGTGTGAGCCTATGGGAGCCATTCTTATTCAAATCATCAGAGGTGTCAACAAGTGTCCAAAGCAATTTGTACTGAAACTAGAAGTAGCCATTTGGAACCATTATGGTGTGTAGCTATTAAGTGTTTGAAATGTGACTACTTTACTTTAATAATATAACTTTTAACTCTGCTTGATTCTACTCATTTTACAGTACACATTTTTCATGTTACACAATGTAACACTTCTTGACAATGTCCAACATTCTATCAAGAATAACAATAGATAGTAAGACTATGAACAAGAGTGGAAAAGTGGAATCTAGAGGCACACAATCACAGATACTGAATGTAGAGCCATCACAGTACATGTGTGCACTCTATTTCTAATGGAAGTCAGAAGCAGGCAGACATTAGCAAAGACAGGATCAGCAAGGACTCCATGTGAGATCTCTGTATCAGTCAAGTTTCATGGGAAGAATGTACTTGGAAATTTCAACAAAACATTTACAAACTCAGATAAAAGGTTTACTTTTGCTTCTTTACCAGCCAGTTATCATTGGATAGTGACTAATTTAAAATGGCAAAATTCCTGCTAACTTCATTCCCCCAATGTCAATGTGAAGTCACCTAATGATAAGGATTGAGAGAAAGGATGACAATGCATGTAAATCTAGCAAATTGATATCTAAGAGCCAGCAATGTTGGCTATAAAGGAAAGGGTACACCTTTAAACAACATCTAATCTACAGATCCTAAAGTGTCATGCTCAGAAAAGGAATATTGATGCCACTGAAATTGGTTCCAAATTCACATAATCAGATGAATGTTTTTTAGTCTTAATATTTATTCACTTCAATATACTTATACATATTACTTTCTAATGCATAATGCAGAGATGGGTATAGTGATACTCTCCTGTAATCCCTGCACTTGGAGATTGAAAAGAACTGACAGTTTTTTGATGCCAGCCTAAACTGCTTGGCAAGTCCCTGTCTGAAACAAATAAGCACCATGGGAAATTGCCTCATCTGCAGCTTGCTCTGAGAGTCTTTATGTGCCTTTTCCGCTTGATTACTTATTTCATCAGTATTAATCCTCAAGTTTTAAATGAATTTTAATTTCACTATTGGCTTTTTGCCATGGTGTTATTTTCTTCTTCTCTGTCTTACTTCACATTTCTCACTTATATATGAAACATGTGATGTATTTCCTGTAAGAACTTGAAGCTCAAACAGTTGTAAAAAGGCCAAAGAATAGGAGGACTATATTCAGAAAACTGGACAACACCAGAATCTGAAGGGGACTTGGCAGGTGACAGTAGTTTCAGAGTGGAGGATCTCATGGTTCAAAGGGAGAGTCCTGTACAGCTGCCTGTCTGTCAGACACAAATGCCATGTGCATCACAACTTGCTGTCACCAAAAAAATAATGGCTTTTTAAAAATTCTGCCTTCCGTCAACTACAATTTCACTTTAACTAAAACCCCACTGGCAGGCTAACTAAGAAAGTGATTTTTAACCATTCAAGCCTTTAAACACAGAAGAGATTACAGAATGTTAAAATAAAGTCAACAATCTTGATGTCTCTTCTGATGATGCTGGCCATTTTTCACTGCTTGCCTTTAAGGTTTTAAATTTCTAAAGCATACATGTGGATTGAAAGTCAATAGTATATTGTGAATTGTCTCCTGACTAACACCAATAATGGGTATGTACTCTTAAGTGAGGGATGTACCAATAAAGCACAGATTTTAGAATTGAATATCTTGAAAAAATATGAGCTCTGTAGTTACTAATCATATTGCAAAAGAATGGCCATGCTTTTGTTCTCTTGGCACACTGCTATGCTTATAGACACACCATAAGAACATTGCATTTATTAGTTTCAATACCAGCACAATTCATCTATTCACCATCTTCATCAATATTTGTCCACTATAGTGTAACCACCAGGACAAAACTGGAAGTTTGGGTCTATTTACTACAAACACTTCCATATAACAACAAATGAAATTCTTTCTCTGGTCTGTACTTTATCATAAAACAGATTTACTGAGAATAAATCTATGCTTTTTTAAAAAGGCTGTGGATCTGTAACTTTTCATGGTGTTCTTTTTAGATGAAAGGAAGATTCTTTCTTTCCACATAGACACAAATTGTCTTGTTCTTATTGGACTGAGGAGATAGGAAATGTTTACTTTTCTTCCCCGTTATGGTTAATTAGTTGAATGGAATTTTATGAGGTAGGGCAGTCTGCTTTTATCCGATTGTTCCAAATATTCTATGCAGGGTTTATTTTTCCCCATGAACTTATAGCTTTAAATGATTTTAAAAATATTCCTCATTTTAAAGGGCTCCTAATAGACTAGAATATATGCAGTGACCTAGAATTTTTTCCTGATCTAGTTTTATTTGGTGTCCTTTGTAATGCAAAAGTCACATTCAATTATAATAAGCACCCATTATTATACATTCACACAGTGAATGTATGGGCTTTGAAGTCCCTTGATTTCCCTTCAGAATTCACGAAGGCATTTCCCTTCACTATCCATTGGTTCACATTAAAATTACCCTAAACCTTCAAGCCAACATTTAATAAAATGATGTAGATTTACAAATTATGATTTTTTTCAGATTTTTTTATTTGAATTACAAACAAGATTGTTTGAAATGTCAATCCCAGTTCCCTCTCCCTCCCCTCCTCCCTGACCACCCCCCCACAAATAAAACCCTACCTATCACCTATACTTTCTGCTACCCAGGGAGGGTGAGGGTAACCCAATCGCAAAAAGACAAACATGGTATGTACTCACTCATATGTGGATTTTTAGACATAGAGTAAAGGATTACCAGCCTACAATCAACACTGACAGAGAAGCTAGTAAACATGGAGGACCCTAAGAGAGACATACACGGTCCCTTGGAGAAGGAGAAAGGGAGGAGATCTCCTGAGCAAATTGGTAGCATGGAGGAAGGGGGAGGGATCTAGGAGGATGAGAGGGAGAAGAGGAGGACATGAGGGATCAGAAAGTTTGAGTCAGGGGAAGAATAGAAGAAAACAAGAAACCAATTATGATTCTGACTCCACAAATACCTTTCAGATTCTACAAGAAAGTTGCAATATTTGAATAAAATTCTTCATCTGATATTCAACATCTGACATTAGCTTCTTTGGTCTGTTTTATAATCCTAGTGAGTACAGCATGGTGGCTTAAAACATTTGAAATGTGTTATCCCAGGGTTGCTAATACTGAAAATTTCAAAGCTTCAGTAGTGCTAATTCCTCCGAGACCATAAGGACGTGACTGACCCAAACCCCTCTTGTAACTTCTGCATAAATTCTGTTAGTAGATGCCTCATATAAATATTTTGGTTCAATATCCATGTGTGTCTCCATTTCCTTTTCATATAAAGACATGGTTATAGGTGATAAGGTCTCATTTCTTTGGCCCTCTCACTCTACCTGTAAAGAAAAATGACTATGATAGATATTTGACTAAATATGATTCTATCACCTATATTTCATATTATTGCTTTTTTTCTATAAAACAACAGGCACAAATATCGCTATCTAAATGAACTTCAAAATAGAAACAAAGTACCACCAAATATCTGATTTTGCATTGATATTAACAATGCATATGGTGACTTAGCTGCCTTTTAAATAATTGCATTAAAAACTGAATGAATTATTAACCTACAATAGCTGAAAATTTACATCTCGGTGCTTTGACCGAAGCAATGCATGTGGCCATGAGCCACCCAAGGATAGGTATCCAGGGATGATGACCCTCTAGAAAAAACTGAAATGCTTCTACTGAACATTAGAAAATCTTCACAGAAGGTGTTTGTGTTAGTCTTAGAAACAAGACTTCTTACTGTGATCTCAGCATAGAAACAATGCATGATGAACATGTTTATAATAAGGTCTAAATTCAAGCTTACATTTTTTCACCAACTACAGAAGTTCTGTAAGGGCAACATTAATGAAAGCATATTCAAAGCCCAACAAAAAGGATAACTAACTCCAAAAGAAATGGAAATAGTAAAAACTACCAGCAAAATTAAAAAATCTAAATAGCAAATTTATCTGAAAGAATGAGAGAGGGAATCAAAGCCATAAGTAAATTCTCACCTTATGAGATGATTATATAGCACATTGTCTGCATTTGATTCTTAATTTCTGTTATAGTAGGTAATTTTCTTACCTCCTTTATTTGAAATTTTGCCATCTGCAAAATCGAAACACAGTATCTGCCCTACTTAGTTGTTATCAACAAACTTTAAATACCAGATAATATGCAGTTTTTAGCTTTGGCAATAACACAAGGAATACAGCAAAACATTACTTGATTTAAATTTTTTAAAATGCAAACTATAATAAGATCTATACACAAGAGAACGATTACGTCTATCACCGCCTATTTTTTAAGGAAGAAGAAAATTAGAATGTTAGAAATTTGAACTACTTAAGTATGCATAATTTTAGATATTTAATTCTACAAAAAAGGATTCAAAATAAATGTCTTTGGTTTACATTTTATTAAATTCACCAAAGAAAATTACAAAGGCTAAGAAAGTGGAGACAAATAATATTTAAAAAAGGAGAGTCACACAGCAGAATATAAAGAAAAAATAGAAAATGTCAATAAGATTAAAAAAAACTAGAATTTTGTGAAGAAAAAAGGGTAATAATATTAGGCATTAAAGGGAAACTTTAATGAAAGGCTAAGAACACAGAAACAATCACTAATAAATAGATGAAATGAAACAATTATGTATTATAATGTAAGGTCTTAAATTCAGGCCTCAGAGATCACTCAGTGAGTAAAGTAGTCTCTTAGCAAGGACAAGGACTCCAACTCTAATTTCCAGAAACCATTCCAGGATAGTTCAAGGCTAGCCTGGTCTACAGAGCAAGTTCCAAGACAGGATGTAAAGCAGTGCACAGTAGCACAGGTGTGGATAGCACTGAATGCACAATTAGGTGGCAGTCAGGCAATAGACTTCCCGGAAGCTGACAGGACAGCTAGCCTGGTGTACACAGAGGTGAACAATGAGCAGCCCTTATTTGCACAAGGCAAATTTCCTTGTTTTCACAAGGCAAACACCAACACCAGAGGTGGCCCTCTTCCTCCTTAGTCATTTTATATGTAGCTACACCCCACACACACGAATGTTCCCATTAGGCTTATTGTCATAGCAACACAAAACCCAGAAACACAAGCATTGTAGCTCAACACTTAAATACCAGTACTTTGAAATCCAAAACATCCCAAGTTAGCATTCTCAACAGATTAGGATATGTAGACTTTGGTAAAATGACCCTAGTTCTATCATCTTCACAGGATGTGTGTGAGTCACTAGTTGGCATTGTCTAACATATAACCAAGCCTTGAGCTTGAGGCCAGCCTGAGCTACATAGTTCAGGCCAACCTGGACTATGGAGTAAAATCCCGTCTCAGAGGAACAGCATTAAAAGTGTGCTAGAGACACCATGATGGCAACAGAGAAAACAAGTCTATTCTCACTGCATTTTCATTGTTAGGATAAATATAACATACATAAAAATAAAGGTTGTTAGCAATTTTACTCTTATGGTATTAAACTTGCATTAATTAAAAATATTAAGATTAATTTATGGAAATGTAATTAGCTTATTGGCAAAGTAAAGGAAAATTAAATCATAATGGAGGCAATATATAAAGCATGTGTTGTTTTAGTAATCTCGTGGTATACGGCGTGTGTGGAATCTGTGAAATAGACACCTGTGCAGAGACTTGAATGATATGACCAAGAGGGTGTGTGCAGACCTCACATTAGAAAACTATACACAGACTAAAGGAAAATATAACATTCTTGGTGGTGTGGGTCACATAGGATGGGTGCCAAGCATGCCATGAGCTGATTGGTTGAATAAAAAATAAAGTGAGTGACTTCATAGAAAAGAAATATTCCAAGACAACATCCTGTGATACAGGGAGATATCCACAATTTCCTCTAAGCAAAATGGAAAAACACTGCTGATTTTACCACTCACAGTCTAAGGCCAAGAGATCCCTTAGTCTTAGAGAAATGAGGAAATTTGATGTCTGGGTAAGAAAGATCGTGATTTCCAGGTGGTGGTGGTGTACACCTTTAACCCCAGCACTCGGGAGGCAAAAGGCTAGCCTGGTCTACAAAGCAATTTCTAGGACAGGATCCATGGCTACACAGAGAAAACCTGTCTCAAAAGATGATGGGCATCAGACTCAGTCATGGAGAGCCCTACATTATCTTACTAGACCATAAAGAAATCACTGGTGAAATCCTGATTGCTTTAGTCTCTGAATTTTGGGAAGATATATGCTCGTTGACTTTCAGACACCTGTGATGAAATAAAACATAAATTGGGACAGCAGGATAGGAGTTCCAATATTTTTTTTGATTTCATTAAAATTGAATGACTTTCTTGAATGTCTTCCATTTGATAATTCCTTGAGAGAGGATGTATATATTACTTTTAACGTTTCTAAATGTGAATTGTATTAAAGAATTTTAGATAAAATGCTGACCCTGAGTAGTCCCAAGTTTTTCCTAGTGAATGTTTTTTGCTCATACCTCCTGGCCTATTTACAATATTTTTCCCAACTTAAATTCTAGCATATTATCTAATGATTATTGTTTATTATTGTTATTATTATTTGAGTTTATTCTTCATGCTATCTTCAAATTTCTCATCTTACATCACATCCTGGGTTATTACTAGTCTTCATCATTTACTCTAACAGTAACACATTCTATTCTTGATGTTTGCTGAAGACATTAGGTGGATATCATATGTTTTCTTAACAGTCACTAGTTTAGAATAATTTAGGAATACAGCTCCAGGACTCTTGCATGAATTTTTTGACTCTCAGTTTGAGAATAATTTATTAAGATATACTGTGTTCTGGGAGATGATGATTTTACAACACAGCACCAAATGTTAGCCCAGATTGTCTATGCAGACACCTCTGGCTTGATGCAGTACATGGATTCAATATTTTTACAATGATGAAAATCCCCATATCATGATTATTTATCTAAAAATAATAGAGATCTAGCATGCTGGTATTTGCAGTGATGTTGAAGCAGCCAAAATACAATCGCAACACCCCCTTCTTCAGGAGGTGCAGTTTTAATTCCAACAAACACAGAATGAGAAATTAGAATGCCTTTGGCTTCATTTATAAAACCTGACAGCTTAATTCCAAATACTCTGGACATTTAATTAATGGGAAGTGAATCAACCCTTCAACATTAAAAAGAAAATCTATAATTTGGCCTCTTCAAGTCAGCAGAGCAAAATGTCAAATTATTTTAGGCCTACAGATAGGATTTTTCATAACTTTATGATGTAAATGCTTAATAATAATGTCAAAACTTCTGAACTATTAAACCAGCATGCAACTGATCCAATACAAATTGCCTATCACAGTGAATTGTATTGATGTCTTACACAGACAAACTAGAATATAAAAAGTGAGCCCCTGCGAGCAACAGCAAAAGACAAGTACTTGGGAAAAGGTATGCCATGTAACTTACCACTCCTGGAATTGCTTGGCTATAGCAATGGCCCTAAGGTATTCCAACTTAACCTTGAGTAGTTGGAGTCAAGGAATTAAATTGTAACTGACAGTCCAGTTTTGTGTGGTAGTTCTCCATTTGCTCTAGCTTCTCTTCTTATTCAGCCATAAACTATATATAGTATATTCATTAAAGTTGCTCTAAACTGCCAATTTTACAGGATCTAATGCTGTACAATACAGGAAAATATTAACAGGTATTATTTCCACAGTTGCTGCATTTACATTACTTTACAAAGAATATATATTCTCCCTCCAAATGTCAGGATGTATAAGTTGCTACAAATAGTTTGATATTAGGTTACATTCTAATTCAAATGCATGTACTCCATTCATAGAGAATTTGTAGATTATCAGGTTTTTGTTTGACTAAGAAATTATGTAAACTATTTCTATGAGTGTATATTTATAGTTCTAGGAAACAGAAAGGGTTAGAAATTATGGAAGTGGATAGTTCATCCTTATTAAGGTATTTTTGGAATAAATTCAGACCCAAGGTAAGAGAGTGGTACAAATGTTTCTTCAGATTGATATTAATAATAATATAATAATAATTCTATGGTTTAGTTTAGTTCTGTCTAGTAAATTTTGTTATTCTTAAGAGAACATTATAAGCATGCCTTTTACTTGTTGTAGATTTTATGTAGATAATAGACAATAAATAGATGACTGGTAGGCAGACAGATGGTAGATAGATAGTAAGTACATAGGTGATAGATATTTTAAGAAAGCCTAAAAACTATTATTGTTGAGTAGCTTATGAATCTATGAAAACAAGTATGTAACATGCTAGAACAGTATGAAATAGAAATGAGTGAAAGAAATAATGTTTTCAACTGAAGGGAAATAGTTTTGTGATTGTTTGCAATTTATTCAACATGCATTTGGTGTTTGAGAAGGAAATGAATTTTCTCAGCCAACAGATATTATTTTGTTTTTTCTTCAAACCTAAAGCATATTATACATGTTTTTGAGGTGCCATATGAAGTTTTGACACATGTTCTGTCATTCTATTGTAAGGTACAGTGACTAGATAACAGTGCATAATACAATTTGACTAAAAAAAAAAAACAAAAAAAAAACAAGCTAGAAATGAGGGCTTTTGAATTTTTACAACACATACATGAAATTATTTCTGGAATTATTTGAGTAAATATCAGATACAGGATTAAATCAATTTTCAATCTTATTTTGATTTCACCTCATACAGTGAAATGTTTTTTAACTTGTTTATTAAATTTACACAGATTACAAAACAAACATTTGTTCTTTATACCAATGATACATGCTGTTTTCAACACTATTTCATATTTTAGAACTTATCATGATCTTACCAGAGTGATTTTCCTCTACTAAGAATTCATTGTTCACAGTTTAAAGGACATTGAAATAAATTTACTCCTAATATCTTCTTACGCCATGAATCTACTAAGGCAACTAATTCAATCCAGTGAATATAACATAGCCAATAATTCAAAAGAAAACAGTGTTCCATCCTCACAGTTTGATTGGCCTTCAGGTCTTAAAAGAGATCTTTCTCAGTAATACATCACAGATATTTACCCTTTCTAAAGTCATCTTAGAGGCCTAGAGGTTAAGGTCAGGAAAAAACACAAAGCCCACACTCTTGGTGCCCATTGTTCCTTACTGACACTTACTTCCTTTCACAGCTCCTGATTTATTGCCACATCACTTGATATTCAGTTTCAGCAATGCAAGTAATCCACAGAACCTCTGACGACCCACAGTTATAGGTGTTAATACTTATGTGCAAATCATAGCATATATTAAAATTCCAGGAAAATGTTGCCATTCATAAATTATTTTTGTGTATACATGCACATTATTCCCTTGGAACATTATGTATGACCAAATACTCTTTTTAATAAACTTTTACCCAGTATTGGTAAAGTTTTATAAATGAACGTGATTGAGATATAATAGAAAATTTATTACTTAAATGTGACTATAGTGATGGGAATGTACTTCTCTATACTGTGAATTATGTTTCACTTATCGGTTGGTGAATAAATGCTGATTGGCCAGTAACCAGGCAGGAAATATAGGTGGGGTACCAGACTAGGAATTCTGGGAAGAGGGACAGAGTGAGTCTTCAGGAAGATTCCATGTAGCCACCAAAGGAGTAACATGCTGAAGCATACGGGGAAGCCCCAGCCTCATGGCAATACATAGTTTAATAAAATAGGTAAATAATTAAGAGAGCACTAACCAATAAGGAGTCTGAACCATTGGACAAACAGTTTATGATTAATAGAAGCCTCTGTGTGATTATTTGGGTCTAAATTGCTATGGCAGGACAGAAACTCCATCTTCAATATTGAATAGGCATGAGTTAAATTCAAAATGTTCCCATTTACTGTACTAGAGTCATATATTTTCATTTGCAAAATGGGAGTCAAAACTGTAGACTTTTTGTGAGGAGTGAGCTATCTATGTAGCTATCTTGTATCTATCTACCTATCCAACTATCTGCTTATATCTATCAATCAATTTATCATGTCATCTTCCCATGTATGGATTTTGATAGTTTATCTCTATCAACTTTTATCTATGTTTCTATATTATCTATAACATCTTTATGTTTATGTTTACATATCTATCATCTATCTGTATAATTCTTTCCTCTTTCTTTATCAGTGCCTAGGAAGGTTATAGCCACAAGTAGCCAATGCTGTTATGACCATTAAAGAATTATAGTATTAGAGCAAAGAAAGAGCTTTTTGTAAATCTTAAGTAAATCTTATTATAAGATAGATTTTACTTTCTGGTAATCTAACATTATTTGCTTATGAATTTCATAAATATATCAAACCAATGCATAATAACAATAATAAAGAAAATTAGAGAAACACTTTTATTGGGAAGTGTGCCAAGAATATTGAAAAATGCTGAGAATGGAAGAAAGGGAAAAGTCTATTAATTGGTTATCTAGTAATAAAGGATCAGTCCTGAAATTACATACAATTAATACGAAAAAGAATGAGTATGTTGTATCTATATATTTAGATACATACATATACATACACACACATCATCCTCATCAAAATCATGATAATAAAGAAAACACAATTTTGAGAATGAGCAAGGGGATTGGAGGGAGAAAATGGAAGTGAAAAATAATGTAATTATATTTTCATTAAAATAATAATTCAATTTTAAAAATAAAAATTAATTCATTAAAAAGATAGGTGTACCTAGAAAAAAATCACTTGCTTTAACATACTCATGTAAATAACCTACAGGTACAAATTATATATTTAATACACTTCTCATGAAAAATAAATTTCCTTGAAGTTTCTATACTCAAAATTTGATTTTCCTAATTCTTTGAACTATTCAGATGGTAGTATAGAATAAATACTGAGATCCTTTTGCCACTGTCTTAATTTTTAAATACTCTCAAAAGATTTGCTTTATTTCCTTAAAATTTTGAGTTTTCACTAATTGAGCTGATATGGTTTAGACAAATTTTCTGTTACACTGGCTGAGTGATCATCTGATAATGATAGCCAGTTATGTTCTAATGAGGCTGTGGTTTCAGTAATAACAGGCAAAGGGCTCACCTGAAGGTCAGTATTTATACTCTGGCTTAATTGGCTCTTAGTCAGTTCACCCTGTTAATATTATTAGTTTAGAACTATCCACTCTTATACAAAACTTAATTACCAGGTGATATCATGGCTAATTTCATCTCATATTTTCTTCTTTAAGTTTCAAATTATCATTCTATATTATTAACATATATGATTAAGTTTGGTAAATTCACAGTATTAGCATCATTAAAAACCACCTATTTGAGAACACATGACCTCTCTTCTGTAAGGTTAAAACACTGCATTAGTCATTTAGCTGTTACTGCTAGGGCTGCATAGAGAGACACTGTTACAAAACAACAGCAATAAGAACAAAAATAAAATAGTTTAGGACAAGAGGACTATAAATACAAGTACAGTGAGAAAATTAAATAATCAAACTTCTAAGAAATTATTAGAAACTGAGGTATTATGAATATACTATCAAAATTGTTGTGTTTAATATTCCAATATAAATAATATGACTATGACAGTGAAATCATTTGAAATTAATCATTTTGAAAGCAATGTTAAAGAATGAATGAATATAAGTTTTATAAATACTATTAAATGTAATTTGATTAAAAGTATGCTCAGATATATAAATTTATAAAAATCATTGCCAGCTGGGTGCATGCCTTTAATCCCAGCACTTGGAAGGCAGAGGCAGGCGGATCTCTGTGAGTTAGAGTCCAGCCTGGTCTCCAGATCAAGTGCCAGGATAGGCTCCAAAGGAAGACAGAGAAACCCTGTCTCGAAAAACAAAAAACAAACAAACAAAAAAAAATCATTGCCATCCAGGTAAGGTGACATATTTCTGAATGCTCAGCCATGGGAAGCCAAGGCAGGAAGATGATGAATTTGAGACCATCCTGGACTGTAAGAGGAGAACCTTTCCCCAAAACACCAATAAATAAAAGATGTAATTTCTATAAGACATTCTGCCAGTTGACCCAGATCAACTGAGTCCATGAGCTTAAAGTTTAGATTTATTTTTCTGTTTGGGAAACTTGTATCTAGATGCTGAACTCAGGGTTTTCAATGGATACTTGGACTTTACACTCCGTATTTTATTTTTCAGAATTGAAGATTGAATCCAGTTCTTGTGCCTGGTACGTAGGAACTGTTATACTAAGCTGTGGCTCTAGAACTTCAAATAACTTGCAAAAAACCTGTATTTGTATATTTTTGTATTGTTCTCTCAAAGTACCTTCTCTAGCTAACAAATTTTGTGCTCTGAGACTAGAAATCCAACCAAGTATTGTTTCAACACCAATGGATGCCTTTCTTATCTTTTAGTATTAGGATTCCAAAAATAAAATTTTGGTAAATAGCAATAAAATTGTTTGCCTTGATATCTTTTACATAGATATCTTCCCAAAAGATTTAATAGAGAAGCCCTGTGTTAAAGGCACAATTTGTCAATTGGAACATTATTTTTTTTTAAAAAATTGCTTTATAATTTCAGTTATTGAAGACAATTAAATTTCCATAAAACTGCATCATCACCTGAAACACAAATAATCCTTTGAATCTTTCTACATTAACACAATAACTCAAAAGTAATATTTATTTTTTAAGGAAAGAAAGGTTTATTTTTATTTTTAAATGGTGTGTGTGTGTGTGTGTGTGTGTGTGTGTGTGTGTGTATGTGTGTGTGTGTGTGTGTGTGTGTGTGTTGCCTTTATGTATCAGTGCAATGCCCTTGAAGTCCAAAAGAGAGTGAAGGATCCCCTTAAGAGTTGTCATGTATATGATGGGAATCTAACCTGGGTCCTATGGAAGAGTAACTAGTGCTAGCTATGTCAGTAGCTGAATTATTATGTTTCTTTTATTTCAAGTGTGTCAATAAATATGCATCATGAGAAAATTGAAAGTGTAACTGTATTTATAACTCAAAAGTTTTACTTCATAAATCCTGAAATACAGGTCTTTTAACACAGTTTCATTTTCTATTAATATTATATGTTTTCATGAGAGGCCTAGTGCCACTACTTTGAATGTTTCTGCAATCCAATTATTCATCTTCTCACCTGTCTGGATGAAAATGTCAGCCTTATAAAGGCTGGTGGCCATCATTATTAATCTTTGCTAAACCACCTACTTATTGACTGAAGAGTCAGAGAATCATGTCACTGTCACATGCCCTATTGACTAGTGGATTAGAGGTCAGATCAGGAGAAAGTGATGTACTAGCATGAAGCAAAATATGTAGAGAATAAGCTGCATCTAATGGGATCTCATCAAGCAGCCTCTGTCATTCCAGAAGGTCACAACAAATGGACTAGCTCACAGCATGGCCTTACCTTCAAAAGATAACAGTATGCATTCCATAAAAGAGCTCTATGCCTCACTTCATGTCTGTCCAAATTCTCACAGGTTGAGTTTGCCTTTTAATTCATCTTTCTCCCAGATAATTTTCCTCCTTAGATTTATACTATATATCAATCAGAAAGTAATTTTTGAAAGGTATTTCATTATCAGTCTTGGCATAGTAATGAAAATCTCTGCAGTGTTCACTGAAAAGCAAATTTTTATGTCAGCAAGCAAGGCCTTCATGATAGCGTCCTCACCAGTTCCTTAATATCCTTTCCCCTCCCCATTTCCCTGTTTCCTTTCCTTTTGCCACCCTGAGATATAATTTTTAAAGTTTACATAGCTCCTAATGAGTGGTATATCTTTTATCATCGTTACTTTTGTCTCTATGCAACGTAATACCTTCTCTCCCTCCTTTAAGATTCTAATATCCTGGAGAGACTCACAATTTGATGACCCCTTACAACTTTTTGCTGCGTCTCTGATGAAACCCCACTCACTTGGTAAGTGTACTGTAGCTCATTGTGTGTGAATATACTGACACATTTTCAGAGTGTGTTTGGAAAGAGCTTGTGACAGTTAATCCTGGCCCTGAAGGGTGATTAATCATTTGAGGAATGAAAAAGACATGGGGAGTATCAAGAAAGACAGAGAAGATAAAAACGATAAAGACAAGAACAACAGCTGTATACAGATCCCCTCAGGAGGAAACTATCCCTGAGAAGAATAATGACAAATGAGTGGTATATTCTATTTGAATTTCAAACTCCTCAGTTGGATTTTAATAAGCAATACTTTGCTTATTAAATATGTAGCAAAGATGAAGTATTACTACTAGCAAGGAACAATAGCCAGTGGTTCATGTTTTCCTTCCTTTTCACTCATCATATTTCTTTCATATGCCATGTTTCCCTAGCTGGATCAATGGACAGGAATTAGTAGTACAGAGTTTTAATTTGAAAAGGTAAAAAAGACAATATATTGAATTACTATTCTGTTTGTTTTAGCTAGAATTATAATTTTATGATACTATGAACTCATATAAGTGAAATTACCTCCTTTTCTAAATTTTTTTATTTGTTGGTTTTTCAAGACAAAGTTTCTCTGGCTATCCTGGAATGTGCTTTGTTGTCAAGGATGGTCTCAAACTCATAGAGATCCGCCTGCCTCTGGTTCCCAAGTGCTGGGATTAGATTGTGCCACCACACCTGGTGAATTCACCTCTTAGTCAAACATTTTTAACTCTAAAGTGACAGCAGATTGGCCCTCACCTTAACTTTCAGATACTGACAAGATTTCCCAAAAGCAAAGAATTTGTTATGAATGAAGAAGAAGTCCTTGTGAAGGCAATTACTCTCTCTAGTTCAACTCAATTGTTCCTTATCATTACACAGTGGACATAAAAAATAATGAACTTCTCTGTGTGCATGAGTGAGTTTTCTGTGAAAATAAGAAAAATTAAATGTCAACAACTTCCATTCATATGAACACCTCTCTATACGAATATAAACTTTAACAGTGTATCATATATACTATAATATATATCATATAACTTCCTTTTCAATTGTAGGTGAAGATTAATATTTATGCCCA
The DNA here is from genome assembly GCF_003668045.3 of Cricetulus griseus. Taxonomy (NCBI): domain Eukaryota; kingdom Metazoa; phylum Chordata; class Mammalia; order Rodentia; family Cricetidae; genus Cricetulus; species Cricetulus griseus. The sequence continues at coordinate 67,316,139 of NC_048595.1, read as the reverse complement.
CTTTTTATTCAGATTTTCATTGAATAAAAGGAAGAGCCTCAAGGAAGAGCCAAACAAAGATTTTCTTTTTTGAGACAGGGTTTCCCTAGCTGTCCTGAACACTCTCTGTAGATCAGGCTGGCCTTGAACTCACAGAGATCTGCCTGTCTCTGTCTCCCGAGCGTGCCACCACTGCCCAGATGAGCCAAATAAATTTGAAACTATCCCAAATTTGATAGCATCAGTTTGGTTAGATTGGGCTAATTTGTCATCATTTCCTGAAAGGTACTGGTAGAAGTATAAATATTTAGAGTAGATATATTCTGTAGCCTTACAAAATATACTTGAGTATTTAAGATAACAAAGAAACTTAAACATAGTTCAAATGAAGAAAATATTGCATACAAAAACTAAAGCAATTTTGTAGTAAGTAGTATAGAGTGGAATAAATTATAGAATATTTTTATAGACTACTTGCTTAAATAGCAATGTTTTATAGTAAAATTATTAACCATTAAACTTTTTATATCTGAACAAAAGCAGCTGCACTTGGCAGTATTATCTTTATTGTACTAATTTTGGGGGACCTAAAAGATACAGGGTTGTGTGTGTGGATGGGGGGTATTCTTAATCCACAAATACAGTTAGCAGTTTATTCCATACAATGACTATCAGTGTACTGGAGTACGGGACCTCCTGTAGTAGTTCAGTACTCATCCCTAACATAGGTGTGGACGTTGGGAGTCCATTCCACATAGATGGATACTACCTGAGCCAAGACACACGGGGGCAGGCCTAGGCCCTATCCCAAAGGATATGATAGAGTTGTGGGGGGTAAGGAGAGGAGGGGAGGGAGAGGGAACTGGGATTGAAGTGTAAAACAATCTTGTTTCTAATTCAAATAAAAAAATCTGCAAAAAAAAAAAAGAATGCAGTGAGAAGCTGTAGCACAATGTTATTAAAATGAAACCTGAGATACAGTGGAGATGCCAAGATGTTGAAGATGCCACAACTACAAAATATCTTTCAAATAGAGCTGTACAAAGACGTAGGAAAAGCTCATGATGGTGACATATGTTGTTAGTTGAAATGCTCACACCAGGCCCAGTGTTGTTCTCTCTTCCTGCTGCCAACTGACTCAGATGTACAACTGTCCAGCACCATGCATATCTCTATGTTGCCACACTTTCTATTGCTGTGAAGAGACACCATGACATGGCAACTCTTATAAAGGAAAACATTTAATTGTGGTCTGGCTTAAAGTTCAGAAGTTCAGTGGCACACCACACCCACCAACACTTCTTCATGTTTTTGAGAGAAATTTTTATCCTGGGGTGAGGTGAAAATTCACTGTGGCTCATTTGCACTTCTATAGTGATAAAGTGACAGAATATTTACTAATATACTTGTTGACCATTTGGATTTATTCTTAGCAAAACTATATATGTGGTTTACGAATTGTTTTTGTTTGTTTGTTTTTTAGAAAGGGTCTCAGCACAAATACCTAACTTGCCTGGAAAGCACTTTGTAAGTAGACTAGATTTTACTTAAACTCACAAAAATTCATCTGCCTCTGATTCCTGAGTCCTTGGATAGATGGTATGTACCACCTTTCCTGGCTTGCCTGCTCTTTAATTAACTGCACTACTTTTCACTTTGTTGTAACTTTGGGAGCCATCCCTCCAAACATGAAGTAGTAAAGCTGTGAGATCACTGGGATTTAGAGAGAAGTACCCGGGGGTGAGACATTTTAAATGTTTTCTACTTAAACATGAAATATTTGCTTAATGCATAGCATAATATTTAACTCAAGTTACTGTTAAACTGTCTAAAATCAGTTTTCATTTTCTACTTATAAGTCAATACATGGAATAATTAAATTGGAACTCTCTAAGGGAAACAAATTAGTTTTCTGTCAGTATTGAACATTCAACATATGGGTATCTCCCTATGCCATAGCAGGTATTGACAATCACCTCATTAACCTAGTTTAAGCAGGTATCTTTGAGACCTTTTGCTTTTCATGTCATGCTCTAGTGTCCCCAGGTCTTCCATACAGGCAGCTCTAATTCTTTTAAGAAATTTCAAGCAAAGGCTTAGTTGTCCTGGAGCATGGGTCTCTACAAAATATTTTGTTTTGCTCTGCTTTGTTTGAATGCATTATTGAAATTTGAGAGCTCACAAAGTAAATGTATTTTCACCTTTCTCCTCATGTCAATATTGCTTTAAAAAACCATGTTAGGAAGCAATGGACTACAAAGTCCTATGATTGTTGCACAAGGATGAATGAGCAATTAATACTTTTCTGAAACTTCAGTCAATAATGCAGAAAGTACATTAAAAAGACATTGAATAACTTGATTCAAAAACCATACAATGGTCGATATTGCCATTCCTTCTCCCAGTCTTTTTTAAGGTGAACATGATATTCAACAGTTTGTCATTTTCTCTCAATAGACAACTTAATCATAAATTCACTAGTTGCCATTTTCCTTTAAATGGTTTAGAACTCCCTTCCTCTCAGATGTAAAGACTTCCTTTTACTATATGCTTCATTTTCATACAAAAATGCAACAGGGCTTGAAAAAATTTTAACAGTTTTACAAACACTCTTATCTGAATGAGAAGCCCACAGATCTTCATTGTGTTTTTATTCCTTTCAAATAGATTTTCATGTACTTTTTATACTAATGTGTTATTTTTTTCTGCCTAAGAAATGAATACCAAAAACAAGAGTTGAGGAAATACTTACATTCTTATATACATTAAATTTCTTGAAAAACTCATGAAATACAGGGCTGTTGTTTATGTGATGATATAATTTCATGTCCTTACTGTTGCTTATTGTCCATTTCACTTTTTTGTGTCCTTTTCACTGATGCATTTGAGAAAAAAAAAACACACAGACAAAGGGACATAAAAATGTTTTTTATAACAAGACAGAAAACACAATAACTGACCAGAAAATAGTAAGGAAAGGAAATCTCAGTGCAAGATATCAAAGTTAACTCCAAACTCAATTCAAAAGCCTTATAGAAATGCATGTACCAAGTTTCCATTCTAGAAATTTGCTTTGATATAAATCACAGGTAGAAAGTAGTCAGACTTCCCTCCTAGGGTATAACTTTCTGAAGCAAATAAACATTCTTTCAAATTCTGTCAAAAGTCTATAGATAAAATTATATACTGAGGAAAAATTAATCTTGTGTTTGTATGTGAAATTCTTTCTGAATTCAAGAGCTTTGTGATGCTGTATCAATATCACTTTCTAACTGTAATCTAGAAAATTTACAATATCCTGGATATTATTACCATGATAAAATTATGAGAAAGTATGAAAGTACCTAATTGGAGAAAAATCAAAATTTGACTTGAAGCTGAATGGGTGATTACTGCTCTTTAAATTAGCAGTATTCTTATAGGAAAATAAATCTGTGATTTCAATATAATTTAATTTGTGATTTTTTTCTATTAAAATAGAGAATAAGAAAGTGAGGACTTAAGAATAAGGAAAACACAGACACTATGAGAATATTAGTTATGATCATTTTCACCTATTTCCTCCACTGTGTTTAATTATTAAAATTTGGGGTAATTGGAAACATTTCCAATCTTTTTCTCTTCTCTAGCATTAATAGAATATCAAACTGAATGGAAAAGAAGTATAAAAATCATAGTAATTATTCAGCATTGAACAATACACATATACGAGTGATGATCCCTCCATTGACATATACAGACTCTACGAAATCAGAAGAAAACAATAAGGACAGACTTTCTCAGTGTACAAACAGACCAACATCTATGAGCTTGATACCAATGTAAATCCACAGATCTCCACTAACTTAAGATGCAAAATCCTGTTTTAACAGAGCTCCAAGTAAAATTTACAGTAAGACAATTGAGAGAAATGAGAACTTATGGAATTATTATATTCAGCAGAAGAGCTAAGAAATATGTGCTTGAACCAGCCAACCTCTGCTTAAAAACCTTAGAGTTTTGACAACAGTGACTGGTGCATCACAGATGGTAAAATTTTGTTTAAGCTCTATTCTTTCTTTATCTTTCTCCTATGGTTATTCCAGTCACACACACACAAACACACACACTCAAACAAACAAACAGACATTATTCAATGTGACAAGAAATTACCACAGGACTAGGTACTTTAGATGAGATTCAAAAAATCCATGTTGTCTTTGTTTTCTTGATTTATATCTTTATTATGATGATGATTGTTAGAGACTGTACTTTTTTCCTCTATTATTTTCCAAATAATATATTTTATCACATTATTTACACTTTCCCAATTCTTCTCAGATCCTCCACACCTCCCTGCCCACCCAACTTCATGTTCTTTCTCAAAGACTATTTTTAAAACAGGGACATTTAAAGCAAATCTTTATTTACTAGACTTAGCTAAAACATGTTAAATTATTACATTTTTCTCGGACAGCATTGATTTACATATTAAATCCCTCTGAAAAATACAAAGTTTTCAAGAATATAAATGATTGATTTCCTATTCATAAAATAATGCATAAGCAATAGAAACTTCAGACATTTTCTTTCTTTAACTCCTATTTTTTTAAATTTGTATTTCTAACCAAGATAGAATAAGAAAACCCAAGTTTAGCACATTAGCTGAAAAAAGTAGTTCAACCAACTGCTTAAAACAATGTGGTCTGGAGATGTTGTATATAGCCAACATGGACAGTAATCTTGAAGATATGATAAATAGCTTTCATTTTGACTACTCTAGAATACTATTTAGAACTGCTGGCCATCACTATAGCATTAGCTATTGGATCACAAGGTGAACTGATGCCATAGTGCCTTAAGATGTAGAGATGGGTTTCTAGACAGTTGAGTTTGGGGAAGAACAGAAGAGAGCAAGATAAGAAATAATATAATAGAGGGAGACACTCTAAGTTTAAAGAGAAATCAGGCACTAGTGAAATGTCTGGCAAGCTACAAAGATGACACCAACTAACAATCTGAGCAACAGAGGAGAGGCTACCTTAAATGCCCTCTCCTGATAATGAGATTGATGACTAATTCATATGCATCGCCTAGCCCTCATCCATCAGCTGGTGGAAGTAGAAGCAGACACCCACAGCTAAACCTGGAACTTAACTGAAATCCAGATGTAGAGAAGGAGGACTGATGAGCAAAGGGGTACAGACCCCTGAATGTGGGTGTCAGTGAGGAGACCTTGGAAATCTATGGAGCCTCTTGTAGTGGATCAGTACTTAATGCTACCATAGGAATGGACTTTTGGAGCCCATCCTACCTGGAGGGATACTCCCTGAGCCTAGACACAAGTGGGTTGGCCTAGGCCCTATCCCAAAGACTATGGCAGATTTGAAGACCCCCTATGGAAGGCCTCACCCTTTCTGGGGAGCAGAAAGGGTATGGGATGGGTAGGGTGCTAGTTGTGTGGGGGGGCAGGAGAGTAGGGGAGGGAGAGGGACCTGGGATTGACATGTAAAATAATTTTCTTGCTAATAAAAAACAATCTCAAAAAAGAACAGAATTTAAAAGACAAAGCCCAGACATGAGATACACCACAAAACTAAGAGGCTATATCAGATTTTCTGTTAAGTACTAATCAAAACATTCATTGGAGCCCTGTGAGACAGGAACAACACTGCCTGCACCTTGCAGAGATAGAAAAGTAAGCAAACTGGAAACTAGGACCTCACACTGTCCCTTCAACAACTCTGGCCATCTGTATAACACTAATACTACAGTTTCCTGTTTCTCAGGGAGGTAGATAAAATGTTAAGAGGTCTTTAGCCTTAGAATTGTGACAAAATTAGCCCTTGGATAAATAGTATATTGTTGTCACTTAACCAAGCTGAAACGTGAGATCTAAATAAGTGAAATTATTTCCAAGTAAGTTAGCCTAAGGAAATAAACATTATGGAGCTGGAGAGTTATCTCAGTAGTTAAAAATACTAGCTGGTGTTCGAGAGATCCAGAGTTACATTCCCAGTAACTACATAATGGACCACAACCACCTGTATTGAGGTCTGGTGCCCTCTTCTAGCCTGCAGGGATACTTGGAGAGAGAACACGATATGTAACAAATAAATCTTTAAAAAATTAAATATTCTTGAAAATGCCTACCTAAAATATCAAGCATGGAATGACAAAAATTCCTAGGTTTTAGAAATATATAAAATACAATCTGCACCCCAGACAAAATCTATAAAGAAAATTGAATTTGAACTGACACAAGTGTCAGTATTGAGGGAATTATATTAAAATAACTAGACTACTGTATTCTACATATATGTCATATGCTACAAACATTTGAGCTAATTAATTAAGGATGTGAAATGTAATACAGATTGAATATTCAGAGTTGAACATTGAATATTGAATTGTCAATTGAAATTCACAAGTCAGTGTTTAGTGTGTTGAAGAGATAAGAGCACAGGTCAACCAAAATTACCCCGGAAGGGAAATTCTTTACAAAACATGAGGCACTATGGGAGATAAGATGTACATAATCCAGTTTTGTCTGGCAAAACAAAGAAACAAAGAAAAATCCTGGGTGAGATGAAGGGGACTCAAATAATTTCTGACACAATACTGGTAACATTCTTCTATATCTGTAGGAAAATATAAACCCTGAGACCAACCCAAATCTCAGAAGCTTGGAGATCATGGGAAACTCATCTGCTAATGCTCTGCTGCTGGCCATGGGTCACTAACCAGTTCCTTATATCCAGGCAGCGTCCATCACCCATATCATTTGTCTTCTAATGTTAGTATGTGTCATATGGAATTATTCTTCATGATAATCACATTTCCTTTCGAGTAGCTTCATCTCCACTTTCAAATAGGACTTCAAATGGGAGAAAGGTGTTGGTTTTATGAAAAGCCAAATGAAGTTGAAAGCTTCAAGCTCTCCCCTATGAAATTGTTTATGCAAAAATGAATGCTATCAGAGCCATGATAATAATAGTGTTCCCCACTATTTTAGATATATGGACTAAGGCTAGGTTGGATGTAATTCAGACATGTCAGCTCTTCTTACTCTCTCTAGATGCTGTGACTCAACTTTTCCTTGAATCAATTGCCTCATCATTAAAGTAGAAAGATGTCCCATTATCACACTGGTATAATAACCATAATTTTATATCTACAAAACAATAGGAGTAATATTGTCACTTGTGGTGGACACTGTGTAGTCTTGCCAAGTGAGAAGCAGCAACCTTGAAATCCCACTTCATGTCCTCAACTTCATTTCCTTCTCGACTTTATCAGTTTATGTATATTTTATCCTCTATTCTTTTCATATTTCCATTTGCTTCTATAAACATCTATTAAAATTTTACTATTATAGAAATTAAGACAACATTATTATACAGTTGTTTCCATTCTACATAGATTATAAGGGTTTCTGTTGTTTAACCATTTCTTAGTATTTTATAAGTTATTGAATATTATTTTTACAAATGGTCATAATAATGAATTTCACTCTCTCTTGTTTAGAAAACCTGCAGGACTAAGTGGTAATTCTCAGGGAAGAGGAAAGCATTATGGAGAGAATGAGAATGCGTTTCCAGTTTTCCATTTCAATTATCTTACTTACTGTTTTATTATTCTCCTCAGAAACACCATACAAGATTCTTGACTTTATTGTCTGGATATTTCCTGTTATACATTTCTGTTTTTATCTTCCTGAATCATTGTTTTAAATGCATTTGTCTCACCCATTCACAAATCTTCAAAGGGTTTTTTTTTTATTGTTCAATAAAGCCTAACCAACTTAGATTGGAACTTACAACATTTAATCTTATGTAACTGTCTAGTATTACACTATGATATCCATCTTGCTATATGTGACTATTCTCTGAAGGTTTCAATCTTCAAATTCAAATTACTACAAAGATCCTACCAGCAACTTTCCATAGTCATTATCTTTCACCTCCACAACACTTTGTGACAGGTTTCATTGTTCAATTAATCTATGTAGAGATTGTACATTTCCTCCAATTAAGAGCTGTACAGGTGCAGAGAACTGTGTCCAACAAGCCAGAAATAGCCATGAATTAATAACTTCCATGGCTCTCTAACTGAAAACCCAGATGTCCTCCATGGACATGACTTGTAGCTTTGTGCTTTTGTTTGTTTACTTTGGAAAGAGTGATTCCAGACCTGGGTTTCTCTGTGTAGCTTTGGAGCCTGTCCTGGCACTCACTCTGTAGACTAGGCTGGCCTTGAAGTCACATAGATCTGTCTGCCTCTGCCTCCCAAGTGCTGGCATTAAAGGCATGTGCCACCACCACTGGGTCTGGGTGTTTGTTTATTCTTGAAATTTAATTATAACATCTCTCCCTCACATTCATACACCCTCCCTGCTTTCCTACAAACTTAGGACCCTACCTTATGCCCTCCCCACTTTCCTACAAACTCATTCTTTTTTGCATTAGTTGTTATTGTAGGAACACAAACACGTCTCTCTCTCTCTCTCTCTCTCTCTCTCTCTCTCTCTCTCTCTCTCTCTGTGTGTGTGTGTGTGTGTGTGTGTGTGTGTGTGTGTGTGTGTGTATACTCACATATTCTCAAATATAACCTGTTGAGTTCATATGTTACTCATTGTATGATTTGGAACTGACTGTTTGGGACTTGACAGGGTTTGCTTTATCCTGGGAGGTAGTTTTGCTTTTAGGTAGAGTTAAATTTTATGCTTTAAGATGTTTTGAATTTTATGCTACAGATTATGCTCTCCATTGAAGCAAGCAGACTTTCATTAAAGACATGGTCATCTTACTCAATCCTCCTCAGCAAGTTATGAACTGTCTCATGATATTGATCCCAGAGCAGCAAAATAAATCTCTTGGGAAGAAATAGAAACCAACTGGAGCTTTCTCACTGTTAGAGAAGATCTGTTCCCTCTCACATTCTGTTAAAGGAGTTCAGCAATGTTAACATCTTAAATTATTACAAGCATTTTAAACACATTTATTTATGCATTGGAAACCCTTAGTTCACCACACATTGTTAAATAATTTCATTTTAGAGATGAAGAATCAGGTTGCACCTTATTGGAGGGTTCTTTTTCCCCACAGACACTCATGTCTATTAAACTAGTAACTGAGAAACCCATTGCCTACCCCCACCTTTCACAGCATTGTGTGATCTGGATGACTGCTATGAAACTTCAGTGGTTTTCTGGTATTTTGGAGCTGGTGACTCATGCTCACAGAACCTTTCTTTGTACCCATATTTGACATATTTTTAGAAGACTCTTCAATTATTTCAGATTTTGGCTTCCCTTCCTACTTCCACTTTATCTCCCACAAACTCTTAATGGATGCTCACTATGTTTCAGGAATCATTCCTAGAATCAAATGAATAGACACCAACTTTCTAGGAAAACATTTTTTCATGTTATTTTAACTGCTGCGAGTTATACCCTACTTCCCAATTCTGCCATTACCACATTCTCCAAGGCCCATTACAGAACAAAATGCCTTCTTAAAATTAAGATACATTATGCCTACACTAATTTTTTGACCTGTTATACACAAGCGTATATTTTGAATTCTTTATTCTACCCATATGTCTTTTCTCTAAAATGGAATTCTAAAACTCTCGGGGAAGCAAGAAGTCTTCTGTTTCATTTGTTCCTGAATTTATTCTATATCATACTAATATTTTGATTCCAGGAGAAATGATGAACATATATTTCTCATGTAGTAATTACCATTATATCATGAAATCTTATAATGAGATTTGTGGATGTAGATTTTTAAGAATTGAATTCATTCATTAACTCTAAATAAAAATCTATATGAATTTTTTTCAGTGAAAACTTAATTATTAAACATTAAGGTGCTCAACATTTCATTGCTGTGCTTTAGGTAAATTATAATTTTAAGGTCAAAAATTGTATTACCTTTCCTATTTTTCTATTGCTGGCTATTCATCACAATCATTACAATTTTGCTTAAAAATTTGTCTACATATTCAATCAATTAAAATGTTTTTTTCTGAAATTGTTCCAAGTTTTTGTATAGTCATGTGTGCCTCATGAAGTTTGTAACACTGAGAGTTTCTCTCTGTCTCTCTCTCTCTCTCTCTCTCTCTCTCACTCACTCTCCTTGTTCCCATCTATTTTCATTCTCTCCACCCTTTCTCTTCTTTCTCTAACATTTTAGGATCTAGTTCTCAGTGGTTAACTTGGTATAATATAGAAAGTTAACCAACAATTTTCATATTATATAAACAGAAATATGTTGCTTTCACCAATCAGTAAATATAATATTAATGCAGGACATTTGACCCAACCAATTGCCTACCTGGTTTGCATCACCTTTTAGCTGTCCTTAGGCAATCTGGTGTCCCTAATGCAAGGAAATCACAATATTGATGTTGAAATTAATGTATACACTCTAACATAGTAATTCAAGAAGTCCTCCTGCCACTGTATCTGAGTATCTGGGACTATATGCTGCTTCCACTGCAGTTTCAGTGACTACCAGTACTCCAAATTCAAACTATCAACCATTATAGAACTAGTGTTTATAATTCTGTGCTTAGATTATATTTATTTTAAGTTATTTCAATAATAATAAGAACAAAATTATTATATTTACCATCATTTGTAAAACCATGCAAGTATTAGCTAGAGATTCCTAGAGGAAAAGAGCTCTGTGTGGGGAGGGGTGTAAATAAAGGATAGATTTCAATAATATAAATTAAATTGTTATTAGCTCATTATAATCCATGTTATAAGTTATACAAAATTATAATATACATTCAATTGTGAATTTCAAGGATTAGATATGGGTGACCAGCCCAGAATAAAAGTTGAGAGCATATTAGTTAGTTTAATGCCAACTTGACATAAACTAAACTCATCAGAGAAAAGAGCCTCAATCGAGAAAATATTTCCATAACACTGAGGTATAGTCAAACCTTTCACCACATCAATCATTAATCAATTAATGATTGATGTGGAAGTGTCCAGCCTGTTGTTGAAGATATCACTCTCGTATGTTGGTCCTGGGTTCTGTAAGATCAAGGACTGGGCAAGCACTGAAGAGCAAACCAATAAGTAGCAGTCCTTCATGATGTGTGTCAGCTCCTGCCTCCAGGTTTCTGTACTTACTTCATTCAATGATGAACCATGCTGCAAAAGTGTAAGTCAAACAAATTCCTTCCTCCCCAAATTCTTCTTGGTAATAGTGTTTCATCACATTAATACTAATCGTATCTATGACAGAGGGTAAAAAAGCCAACTTCCTCTTTCCTGCATTCATCTGCTAGGACCCTTATCTTTTTGGATGGCTATTTCTCATATTGATAAAGGTGCTCCTTAAGTAATTATTCAAATCAGAAACACCTTACCCAACATCCCCAGAAAGGCTGCTTTATTAGCTCTCTGGGAAACATTTGACCTAAACTCATCCCCTGAAATTAAGCAAAGGACTTGTTATTACCTGTACAATGCTCTACAATGCACTAGTTAATGTTACTTTATTTAATAAGGAAAGCAGTTCACAGCATATATCTCTAACAAGTAAATGATGGCCATATAAAACAGATTCTGAAGATTCCTTGCTCTTCAATTAGCATTCTGCTTCAGCTTATTAATGGCATATAATGTAAAATCCAAAAAGAACTTCAGGTTTCACTATTTTTTTAATGAAGACTCTGTGATTACCCCTCTCTGTCTTCCATAATTAAACTCCCTCCATTTTTCCAAGTTCACCCTTTTAGTCTCTTAAATCCTGATATTCCCATACCTAATGCCTCCTACCATGATCCCTTTTTACTTCAGTTAAATTATATACTCACATTTGAAGATTTGGAGATAGGATATATAGACAAGAAATAACACATGATACTTTCTTTCTGTGACCAAGTTATATCATTCCATAGAGTGTATTCTAGTTCTATCTATTCACTTGCAAATTTTGTTATCTCATTTTTTCTTAACAACTGAATAGTATTACATAGTACATATGTGGTACATTTCCATTATATATGTATAAGCTGAAAGATATCAGGTTGTTTCTATTTCCTAGCTATTGTCAATAGAGTGACAATGAACATGGCTGAACAAACATATGTTGAGAGATATGTTGAGTTCATTTGTAGTATGCTACATAGTTGTATAGAAAGGTCATATACTAGATTTATTTTTAGCTCTTTGAGAATGCTCTATGATGATTTCCAGAATAGCTAGACAACTTTACAACCTGGTCAACAGTAAATGGAATGCTCTTTTCCCCCACCCTTTCTCTAGCAGCTGTTATATATCATCTTTGCCATTCCCAAGGACTAAGATGAAATCTTGAAGTTTTTCTAACATTGTTTTAATTTCTGCTTTTATGAAATTAGTGTTCACAACTGTATCCAATTTTGTGAATGCATTATTTGGATTTTTTATTTTAATTTTTACTTTGTTTTGTGTTCTGGATATTAATCATCTATCAGATGTATAACTAGAAAGTATTCTATGCCATTCAGTGGGCTTCCTCTTCATTTGACTGATGGTTTCTTTAACTATATGGAAGACTTTTAGTTTAATCAGATTACATTTGTTAATTTTTTACCTTAGTTTGTGGACAAATGGAGTCCTATTCATTCAGAAAGTATTGCTTTTGCATATATCATCTAGGGTACTGATGTTTTATGTTATCTTCTAGCAGATCTAGTATTTCTGGCTTCACATATGGGTCCTTTATTTATGTAGTTTTCTTTGTATGTGCAAGGTAGTAGGAACCAATACAATTTCATTCTTCTCCATATGTAGATCAGTTTCCCAGCACCATTTGTTGAGGATTCTGACTACTCTCCAGTGTTTTTTTTAGCCTGTTTATCAAGGCAGGTGTAATAATATGGGTCTTCTCATTTTGGGTCTTCAATTTTGTCCTATTGGTCGGCATATCTGATTTCACATCAGTATCATATTCCTTCTATTACTAATGTTCTGTAATATAACTTGAGGTCTAGAATGGTAATCCCTTCAGCATTATCTTATCCTCAATATTGTTTTAGCTATCCAGGTTCTTATGACTTCCACATGAATATTTAGTATAGCTTTTTCCCCTTTTATATTTATGAAAAATGAAAAGAAGATTTTAGTTTATATTACACAAAATTAATAAATGGCCTGATCATTTCAAAATATCAATTCCACTAATTCATTATCATAGGTTGTTCCCACATTTTTTGCAGATTTTTTTATTTGAATTAGAAATGAGATTGTTTTACATGTCAATTCCAGTTGCCTCTCACCCCTCCTCCCCTACCATTCCCCTCAACTAAAACCTTACCTATCACATATCCTTTCTGCTCCCCAGGGAGGGTGAGGCCGTCCATAGGGGGTCATCAGAGTCTATCATATCCTTTGGGATAGTGCCTAGGTCCATCCCGGTGTGTCTTGGCTCAGGAAATTCCCACATTTTTATAGTGCATTTCTCCACTTATTTCTACAGAGACGTAAAAATTGTATTTTAAAGGCCTTTCACTCTTTTGCTATGTTACTCTTCAATCTTTTATTTCCTTTGAGTCTGTTTGAGTACTAATATGCCCATAAACTCTACCTTTTGAATTTGTTGCTTTTGTATAAGAAAGTCATTGGTTTGTAAGCTGATTTGTACCCTACCACTTTGCTGAGAATCCTGGTCATTTGTAGAAGTTCTCTGGTAGAATATTTGAGGTTTCTCATGTATAAAGTCCCATGATTGGCAAATAAGAATAATCTGATTGCTTCCTTTCATGTTTGTTTGCCTTCAATTTCCTTCCCTTTCCATCTTGCTTAAGCTGCTATTTTGAGCACAATAAAGAATACTAGTAGGGATAGTAGACATTCATGTCTTGTCACTTATTTCCATGGGATTGTTTCAAGCTTTTTTCTATTTAGGATAATGTTCTCTGAGAGCTTCTCATATATAATTTTTACTATGACCAGATATGTTTCCCCTGGTTCGCCTCTCTATAGGACTTTTATCATGATGGATGTTGAATATTGTAAAGAACACTTTTTGCCTCTGCGAAGATTATAATTTAACTTTTGTTTTTAAGTCTATGTGTATAATTTTTTACATTTATTGACTTGTATATGTTGAACAATGCTTGTATCTCTCTGATAAAGCAATCTTGGTCATAATGAATAATATTTTTGATGTGAGTGTGTATTCCATTTGTGTGTATGCTATCGAGGATATTTATACCAATATCCATCAGGTCTGTAGTTCTCAATTTTATTATTGTTGTTGGTGGTGGTTTTGGTGTAATACTGACTTTCTATAGTTTTTTTGTGTATGTGTGTTTTGCCTGCATCTATGTATGTGTTTGTTGTCAAAGATTTCAGAAGAAAACATCAAATCTGTAACAGGAATTACAGAAGGTTATGGTATACCATGTGGGTGCTGTGAATCAAACTTAGGTCCTGTACATAATCAGCCAGTTTTCTTAAACACTAAGCCAGTTTTCATTCCATAAAATAAACATTCTTAAAAATCTCAGATAAATCTAGAGTCTAAAGTAAAGAGTTGAAACAACAGATTACACATATTTGACTATAATGATTTCTTTACAAATATTTATTGCTCTCTCTATTTAAATATATAAACAAATATTACTGTAGTAATGTACAACCCATTTCTATTCCATATCCATTAACAAGAATTAGATTCCAGTAACTGTATGTAGGTTACTCTGATCAGTAAGCTTCTCATCTCTTGAGAAATAGCTCTTGTCTAGAGAAATACCACTTAACCAACACCATGTTCAAATTTTCTAGGAAAAATTACATTTAATCTTGCATCATCTTCCATGTGTAACTAACTATTCTCTATCCCATCATGAAAAACAACATTGAAGATCAAGTCTGAATTTTGAGCTTCCTATCCCACTTAGTGGAACTAATTGTGACGGCCCCATCCTACCAGCCTCTTACTCTCTTTCTCTTGTCTCTTGTCTTGTCTTCCCTTTGTCTTGTCTTTTCTTCTCTTTGTTTCATTTTCCAAAGAAATGCCAGGAGAACCTAACATAAAACAGCAACACATCTTATATAGCTTTCAAGCTATTAAGTCATAACACAAAATAAATAAAAGTCAGATTTTTTTCTCAGCAAACATTTTTGTGAAATGTTTCCAGAACTGTCAGTAACAAAATCATTTTAAGGAGCAAAATTAGCTTTTGTAGAAAAGGCAAGAAAATTAGGAATATTCTTACAAGAAGTAAGGACTATAATCCTTAGTTATTAATGGCACTGAGAGTGTAACTTACTTGAGTCATACTTTCTATATGTGTAAATGATTAATGATAGACAGCATTAAAGGACAGGGCATCTGAACTTAGTTTCCATTTCTGTCATGTTTGAGTTATAGAAACCTCCCACCCACTTTTATGCTCTCAAGAAAATTAATTGTAAGTTCAAACCAGAGCTGATGATCTTTATATCACAGTGCCCACAAGGAGGCTTCTATGTGTAGTTTATGTAAAAACTATACATAAAAACAAACAGAAATATTTCTTTTCAATTTTATCATTTCATGCCATATAGGATCACAAAATAAAAGTAAATATTACTGAAAGCTACCAAGGACTTTCTTGTGTTTCCATGGTTGCACCAAGCTTTAAGCAAGCATTTTTCCTACTCTAGCCATCTAATATCATTTTTTTTAACATTTCTACAGAATTGTCATTAAAATTGTTTCTCTGCTTCTCTGATATATAAATCTTTTTGAAATAGCATATCAGTTTTGGCACACAGAACTACAATTTTGAAAGAGTTAAGAGTATCCTAACTCATAGTTAGTATAATCATGATAATAGTATAATCATGAAGCCATGTACTGCCTGCCCCTCTGTCTATGTGGGAAGATTCAGAGGACTTTGAAAAGCCTACAAATTTCCATGAAGACATGAGAACTTTAGTTTTCCTTTGGATAAAGGTAATTATCAAATACATGGAATTTTTTTGAACAGCACCTCATGTTTGTGTCATCCAAATTTAGTTTGGACTAAATTCTGTCTCCTCCATTTACTTCAATATACTTATTTGAAAAGATTTCTTTAGCTACTTAATTTTTTCCTAGTATAATTTTGCTTTGTCATTGTTAACATAAAAATTTAATGCCAAAAGATTATCTTCCTGAAATATTTTATTATATATAAGGAAAGGAGAAATAATGAGACAAAGAAATCAATAAAAACCTTAGAAGCTCATAGAGGATAGTGGAAAATAACTTCATTTAATGCTAGATATATGTAATAAATTAAAGAGTTTGGAAAATTGAAGATTCCCAGAGAAATTATGATACCTTGGGATACCACAAGTTCTTTCTAAGAGGTTCAGATAAATAGTATACATACTCAAAGATAAGGTGGCCATAGTTTTTAGACATACATAGAAAAATAAATAACAAAGAGAAAATAAGCCTATCCAATATTGTACAAGTATCAAAATATATAGCTACCCTCCTGAGTGTATTGTGGTTTTCTGTCTAACCCAGAAAGAATCATCATTCCTTCTGTCAAAACACACTGAAAATTATGTGAGAAGAATTGGAGGAACTATTTCTTACTGCCAGTGATGAATATACACAACAGTGTCCCCATACTCAGCTATCTGTTTTCAGCAAAGCCAAGTGAATTGATGGATTATCGAAAAAAATTCCAAGAATTGAAAAGCTATGGAAAGGTAAGGTCACTTCTAGGAGCAACTACAAAGTCACAGGAGTTTGAGGACATCTAATCACAAAGAATATTCCCTTATAAATATTCATGTGAGGATTTAATTCTTCCTTCTTAACACAACATTTAGACTTTGGGAAATTGACAGGAAGATACTTACTAAAAATTTATTTTATATCCTTTTACTGTAAAGTAATAATGCCACATGTTAGCAGAAAATTAGTTAAGCAAACAAGGAAAGAAAAATCATCTAAAATAAACTACTACCAAAAATTTAATTTTAGAGACTATTAGAATCTAGGTTTGTATAAACTATTTAGTTTAGTTTTTACCTTATAATATAAAGCAGGTCATGTGTCATAACTTTACCCAAGCCTTTATTTGAAAAATTCAGTTTGCACATGTATTTTCACTATTATCTATGCTTTAATTGCAAGCTTCTCACAGCTAAACTCTGTATAAGTTTTTCCACATAACAATGTCAATAAATTTCTTGAAGAGATCATGTCAATTTAAAATGCATCACAGTCTTTTATAAGAATGCTCTTCATATGATTTGTACCAGTTTTATTCCTATTTATACTATGAAAAAGTTCCTTAACGTCTAACAGTATAATTGTTATAATTGTCCCCTGCATATTTAGTAAATTTAAAAATATAGACTAATATAACATAAACTATATTATTTATTGATTCATTAATTCATTTTGATATATATATATATATATACATATATATATATATGTATATATATATATTCAAGATAGGGAATAGGCTTGTCTCACAAGCCTATTCCCTTCCCTCCCCCATCCCACCTCCAACCTACCTCCCACCCCATCAACCCACCACTCCCCAGGTAGAGTAGGGCTCTCAACAGGGGCTCTGCAAAGTCCACCAAATCTTCCTGTGCTGGGCCTAGGCCCTTCCCTATGTGTCCAGGGCCAGAGTGTATCCCTTCACTTGGGATGGTCTCTCAAAGTCCCTTCTTACACCAGGGAAAAATGCTAATCCACTTCCAGAGGCTCCCTGGAGTGCAGAGGCCTCCTTATTGGCATGCATGTTCAGGGGGCTGGATCAGTCTTGTACTAGCCTCCCAGATAGCGTCTGGGGTCAATATGCTTTCCCTTGTACAGGCCAACTGTTTATGTGGATTTCTCCAACTTGGTACAGACCCCTTCGCTCTTCATTCCTCCCTCTCTTCAACTAGGTTCCAGATTTCAGCTCAGTGTATTTCTGTGGATGTCTGTCTCTGCTTCCATCAGCCACTGGATGAGGGCTCTAGGATGGCATAAAGAGTAGTCATCAATCTCATTTTAGGGGATGGGCTTTTAGGTTATACTCTTTTCTATTGCCTGGATTGTCAGATCATGTCATCCTTGTAGGTCTCTGGAGATCTCCCTAGTTCCAGGTCTCTTCTCGGACCTATAGTGGCTCCCTCTAGTATGGTATCTCTCATCCTTCTCTTTTTCCTCTATTCTTCCCCCTACTCAATATCTCTGCTCCTCCATTTCCTCTCCTCTACTCCTCTTCTTGTACTCTTATTGTGGCGGCACCCTCTCCCCTACCCTCATGCTCCCAATTAGCTAAGGAGTTGATGCCATTTTCCCATTCCTGGGGTCTATTTACCCTTAGAGTCCTTCATGTTTCCTAGTTTCTTTGATGAAGAGGATTATAGGCTGGTAAACCTTTGTTCTATGTCTAAAATCCATATATGAGTGAGTACATACCATGTTTGTCCTTTTGTGACTGGGTTACCTCACTCAGGATGGTTTCTTCTGGTTCCATCCATTTGCCTTCGAATTTCAAGATTCCATTGCTTTTTTCTGCTGAGTAGTATAAATTGTATAAATGTACCACATTTTCTCTATCCATTCTTCAGTTGAGGGGCATCTAGGTTGCTTCCAGGTTCTGGCTATTACAAACAATGCTGCTATGAATATGTTTGAACATATGTCCTTGTTGTATGGACATGCACTCTTTGGTTATATACCCAAGAGAGGAATGGCTGGATCTTGAGGTAGATTGATTCCCATTTTTCTGAGAAACCACCATACTGATTTCCAGAGTGGTCTTACAAGTTCACACTCCCACCAGCAATGGAGGAGTGTTCCTTTTTCTCCACATCCTCTCCAGCATAGGTTGTCATTGGTATTTTTGATTTAAGCCATTCTGACAGGTGTGAGGTGGTATTTCAGAGTTGTTTTGAGTGGTATTTCTCTGATGGCCAATGATTTTGAGCACTTTCTTAAGTGTCTTTCAGCCATTTCAGATTCCTCTGTTGAAAATTCTCTGTTTAGTTCTGCACCCCACTTTTTAATTTCATTGTTTGGTGTTTTGGTGACTAGTTTCTTGATCCCGTATATTTTGGAAATCAGCCCTCTGTCAGATGTGGGATTGGTGAAGATCTTTTCCCATTCTGTGGGTGGTCGTTTTGTCTTACTGACTGTGTCCTTTGCCTTACAGAAGCTTCTCAGTTTCAGGAGGTCCCATTTATTAATTGCAGACCTCAGTGTCTGTTATTCTTTTTCTCTCCAAGATCTTTATCATGAAGGGATGTTGGATTTTGTCAAAGGCTTTTTCAGCATCTAGTGAGATGATCATGTGCTTTTTATTTTTCAGTTTGTTTATATGGTGGATTACATTGATGGATTTTCATATGTTGAAACATCCTTGCATTCCTGGGATTAAGGTATTTGATCATGGTGGATGATTTTTCTGATATGTTCTTGGATTCGGTTCGCCAATATTTTATTGAGTATTTTAACATCGATGTTCATAAGGGATATTGGTCTGTAGTTTTCTTTCTTAGTCTTATCTTTCTGTGGCTTAGGTATCAAATTGATTGTAGACCCATAGACTGAGTTTGGCAATATCCCATCTGCTTCTATTGTGCAGAACAGTTTGAGGAGTACTGGTATCAGCTCTTGTTTGAATTTCTGGTAGAATTCTGCAGTGAAGCCATCTGGCCCTGGGCTTTTTTTGGTTGGGAGGCTTTTGATGACTGCTTCTATTTCATTAGGGTTTATGGGTCGATTTAAACTGTTTATCTGATCTTGGTTTAATTTTGGTAAGTGTTATTTATCCACAAAACTGTCCATTAGATTTTCAAATTTTGTGGAGTACAGGTTTTCAAAGTATGACCTGAAGATTCTCTGGATTTCCTCAGTGTCCATTGTTATATCCCCCTTTTCATTTCTGATTTTGTTAACTAGCATGCTCTCTCTCTCTCTCCCTTTTGGTTAGTTTGGCTAGAGGTTTGTCTATCTTGTTGATCTTCTCAAAGAACCAACTCTTTGTTTCATTGAATCTATGTAATGTTTTCCTAGTTTCTACTTTATTGATTGTTGATCTCAGGTTGATTATTTCCTGGTGTCTACTCCTCCTTGGTGAGTTTGCTTCTTTTTGCTCTAATGCTTTCATTTGTTCTGTCAATTCTCTAATGTGACTTTTCTCCAGTTTCTTCATGTGGGCACTTAGTGCTATGAACTTCCCTCTTAGCACTGCTTTCAGAGTGTCCCATAAGTTTGGGTATGTTGTGTCTGCATTCTCATTAGATTCTAGGAAGTCTTTAATTTGTTTTTTATTTCTTCCTCAACCCAGGAATGGTGCAATTGGGTGTTATTCATTTTCCAAGAGTATGCAGGTTTTTTGCCATTCATATTGTTGCTGAATTCTAGCTTTAATGCATGGTGATCTGATAAGATACATGGGGTTATTTCAATTCTTTTGTAACTATGGAGGTTTGCTTTGCTGCCTACTATGTGGTCAGTTTTAGAGAAGGTGCCATGTGGTGCTGAGAAGAAGGTATATTCTTTTGAGTTTGGATGGAATGCTGTATAGATATCCGTTAACCCCAGTTGGGTCATAACTTTTTCAGATGATTTGTTTCTTTGTTAAGTTTCTGTCTGGTGGTCCTGTCTAGTGGCATAAGGGGGGTGTTGAATTCTCCTACTTACTATAAGTGTATGTGGTTTTATGTGTGGTTTCAGCTTTAGTAATGTTTCTTTCACAAATGTGGGTGCCTTGGTATTTGGGGCATAGATGTTCAGGATTGAGACTTCATCTTGATGGACTTTTCCTATGATGAGTATGAAATGCCCTTCTTCATCTCTTTTGATTGATTTTAGTTTAAAGTCCAATTTTTTAGATAATAGGATTGCTACAGCAGCTTGTTTCTTGAGCCCATTTGATTGGAAAATCTTTTCCCATCCTTTTACTCTGAGGTATCGCCTGTCTTTGAAGTTGAGGTGTGTTTCTTGTAAACAGCAGAAGGATGGATTCTGTCTTCGAAAAATTCTGTTAGCCTATATCTTTTTATGGGTAAGTTAAGACCATTGACATTTAGGGATATTAATGTCCATTGTTAATTGGTTCTTGTTTGTTTTGGATTTATTGTTGGTGGTGTCATTGTGTGTGGATTTTGCCCTCCTACTTCTTTTTGTGTTTGGTAAAATTAGATTATCTATTGCCTGTGTTTTTGTAAGTGTAGTTATGTTTGTTGGGTTGGAGTTTTCTTTCCAGTACCTTCTGTAGTGCTGGAATTGTGGATACGTATTGTTTAAATCTGTTTTTGTCATGGAATACCTTGGTTTCTCCATCTATAGTGATTGAAAGTTTTGCTGGGTACAGTAGTCTGGGTTGACATCCATGCTTCCTTAGTGCTTGTATGATATCTATCCAAGACCTTCTGGCTTTCAGAGTTTCCATTGAGAAGTCTGGTGTGATTCTGATTGGTTTGCCTTTATATGTTACTTGGCCTTTTTCCTTTGCTGCTCTTAATATTTTCTCTTTATTCTGTAGATTTGGTGTTTTGATTATTATGTGTCTGGGGGACTTCTTTCTGTGGTCCAGTCTATTTAGTGTCCTGTAAGCTTTTTGTACTTTCATAGGGATATCCTTCTTTAGATTGGGGAAGTTTTCTTCTATGATTTTGTTGAATAGGTTTTCTGTACCTCTGAGCAGTGTTTCTTTACCTTCTTCTATACCTATTATTCTTAGGTTTGGTTTTTCCATGGTGTGCCATATTTCCTGGATATTTTGTGTTAGGGATTTGTTGGACTTGAGGTTTTCTTTGGTTATGAATGCATATCCTCTAGCGAGTCTTCAATAGCTGAGATTCTCTCTTCTGTCTCTTGGATTCTATTAGTTATACTCATGTCTTTAGTTCCTGATCATTTATCCAGTCTTTCCATTTCCAGAGTGGCCTCATTCTATGTTTTCTTTATTGTGTCTAATTCTGCTTTCATGCTTTAAACTGTTTCAAGAGCTTCCTTCATTTGTTTGGTTGTTTTTTCTTGGGTTTCTTTGGATTCTTTAAGAGATTTTTTTATTTCTCGAATTTTTTGGTTTGTCTTTTCCTCCATTTCGTGTAATTTTTTACTTGCTTTTTCTTCTATTTCTTTAAGGAATTTTCTTGTTTCCTTTTTAAAGGTCTCTATCATCTTGCTGAGATAATTTTTGAGGTTCATCTCTTCTTCATGCACTGTGTTGGGCTTTTCGATCTTGCTGCAGTGGAGTCTCTAGATTCTGGTGGTGTCATATTGGTCTTTCTGTTGTTGAGTGAGTTCTTATTCTGTCTTCTTCCGATATCTTTTTCCAGTGAGTGCAGGTTGGGTCTCTCTATCTCCTCTTGTTACCCACTAGTGTGTGTGGGCCAGGAATTCAATGTCCGAAGCTCTGGATGCTCTTGCCTCTCCTGGTAGTGTCCTCACTCTGAAGGAGTTAGGCCTCCATAGGTGTCAGGTATGTGGGGGCGGGACAGGAAGTAAGAGTGTGGTGTTTCCAGGATCTGGGAGTTCCTCAATGCCTGGGCAGGTCTACCCCAAGTAGGAGCAGGCCCAGGGATATCGGGGTGGATGGGACTTTGGAAGGGAGTTGGGTAAGAGCAGTGGATCACTCACCTCATTGCAGATCAGTTGGCGGAAAGGGAAGGAAGAGTAGCCTGTACCCAGATTCAGGGAGCACCTCCCTGCCTGGGGAGTGTCTACTCCAAGCTTGCACAAGCCTGGGGAAATCTGGGTGAATGGCACTTTGGACAGGAGTTGGGTAAGAGCAGGGAGTCACTCACCTTGCTGTGATCAGTAGGCAGAAAGGGAAGGAAGAGTGGCCTGTACCCAGATTCAGGGAGCTCCTCCCTGCCTGGGCGTGTCTACTTCAAGCAGGCACAGGCCTGGGGAGATCTGGGTGAATGGCGAGTTGGACAGGAGTTGGGTAAGAGCAGGGGGTCACTCACCTCGTTGTGATAAATCGGCGGAAAGGGTCATTTTGCTTTTTTTGAGACAAGGTTTCTCTGTATTGTTTTGGAGACTGTCCTGGAACTCACTCACTAGACCAGCCTGGCCTTGAACTCACAGAGGTCCATCTGCCTCTGCCTCCCAAGTGCTGGGATTAAAGGTATGTCCCATCAAAGCCCTGCATATTCTTTATTATTCAGAATATATTACATTGCAATGCACAAACCAATTTCTGATTGTTTTACTCTATTTCAAGAACTCTTAAATTCATTTCAGTTTAGTTCAATTCTTTATTTTATTAATTCTGAGCATAGTAATCCAGCCACTCTCCTAACTATTGTTAATAGCACAAAGATAAATATTATCATTTCTACTTTCAACTAGTTTGCAATTTAATAGGGAAGATAGCCATGCCAACTACTTGTGTAGTTTATGTACAAGACAGAATGCAATCTTTGTTATTTACAATGTAAGTAGAGTATTACTATGCTACACAATGGTGAATAAAACATGCCATTAATTCTTGGAGAACTGGCCCATAATGTTTCATGTAGTAACCATTATTGTTGAGAGTTAAATGAGAAAGAAAGTGAGGGAAAGTGGAAGAAAAATTGGAAAACATTCTGGAGTCACAGAACATGATAAAGCTAACCATGAAGACATAAAAGTATATGATGTTTTCAAAAAGTAATATAGCAGAATTGTGAGAAGATTTACTTTTACTATAGACTGAGGAAATTTAAACAGAGATGCCTTTATTGTTCTAGGTATAAACATAAATGCCTAAATGCTATAACATATATAAGCCAGTAATCTTCAAGCTTTCCAATTAGTACTGCCTTAAATGTTACCAAACCATTCACAAAATTACACACACACACACACACACACACACACACACACACACACACACTAGCAAACACACTAAACACCTGCTTAGTGCAGAACACTATTTTGGGCCCTTATAAGAAAGACTTGGTTAAGCTGTCCTTGAAGGAATCTTGCATTTAGAAGAGGGAAATTAAGTTGTTAGTAAAGAAACAAACTGAGATACAAGATTGATAAGACAGAACCAGCTGAGTAAAGAACTGGAGACACACTGAAGAGGGTCTGAGGTAGGAAGGCAGCCATGCAAAGAGAACTACATAAATAAGCTTAGTAACTGTAGCACAGAAGACAGACATCCTCAGCCTATTTTCAAAATGAGAACAATCACTTACTTTCTTCACAAATTATGTAAAAAGTATCCTTCCACTTTTTGTCTGCTTTTAAACTATGAGAAAAATAATAGTCACCATATCATTTTAAAATTCATATTTATGGAGGAGCTAGTATAACTCTTCCCTAGTTACAAAGCTTTCACTTGCTCATCTACACATGCCCCCTAAACAGCAATTTTGTCTTTCTTGGTTATGCTTTTCCCATTCAGTTTTACATGCCAACTTGCAATGATTCACCAAAGTTATATGAGAGTCCAAGAGTTCACAAAATTATTACATTTAAAGAACATTTATTCAGCAATAGATTATGATTGTCTAAAGGGATGTTCTTGTTAGGCCCTTGAAAAATTATCATGAATGAAACATCCTGAAAATTGCTCTGTTTTTTAAAAAAGTAGTCTTTCTTTCTCCTCAAAACTAAATTTCAGTTTGATTGCTGTGGACACATCAGTGGTCTGCTGGTAAGTTTTATGACACTGAGGCAAAACACACAACTAGATAATTAACAGGATACCAAGTTTTAGAGGTTATAGTTCAAGGTCACTTGGACATACTGCTTTGGGCTTGTGTGGCATAGTACATGAAGGCAGGATCAAGTGGCTCACCTCATAGATGCCAGGGAGCAAAGTATGATTGAGTGAGACTCCCAAGTCTTCCCTTCAACAGCTCCTGATGTCATCTGTCATCTGCCACCTATCTAAAGCTATACCACCTCCCAAGTAATACTACTGGATGATGACAGTGCATTGGCTGCATATCCAATTGCTAATGGAGAGTTTGACTCTAGCAAGTTACTTGCTACAATGACTTTCTTGCCATGTTCTTTCCTTTCATTTTGATGTTTCTGAGTCTGTGCTAACATGTGCATGTACATTTGTGTGTGTGTGTGTGTGTGTGTGTGTGTGTGTGTGTGTGTGTATATATATATATATATATATATATATGTATGTTTGTGTTTATATGTATGTTTGTATGTATGTGTCTGTGTTTATAAAACACTTTGTAGTGTTAATTTTGAATGTTTAAATAGACGAAAATAAACTTAAAGAAAAGCTAAGCTTTTAGCTTTTGCCTTGTTCTAAAATCTTTACATATGTAAACACTATTTGTATATGTATGATGGTGTTCTAAGAGTTTAAAAGTGTAATTCTTCATTGAGTGCATGCTGTCTGAAAAAGATAATTATATCACCTTGAGTAACAATAGAGGTATACTTGTGCTGACATAGCTACTAAATATTTTGACAAACACCTTGTTCCTTTTTTTCACTAAAATGAGGCAAGAATTACTGCAGGCATTCCTCACTCCATATGATTGTGAAATAATCTTAGTAATGAGACTTTTAGGAACTATAGCAGAGGCTAAGACTGATTTCTGTGAAGATCACTCTTAAGGAAAATGAGACAATTGGACTAATCATTTCTAAATTGCTATTTATACACTGGGCATTTGTGACTGTTTCCTACTTGTTAGAACTCCCCCTGTGGGACTGACATGTAAAAGATGCTTGTTTCTAAAAAAAAAAAGAACTCCTTATGCAAAAGTTGTGCCATGAGCACTAAATACCTGTCTTCAAAAGGAAGGAGGAAGTTCAATGGAAAATTTGCCTTGCCACTTGATATATTGCTTTAATCGTTTTTGTTATTTTAATCAATGTGCTCATGTACTCAGAGAGATCTGATGAGCATAATATAATGAATGCCTAAAATAACAAGCAGGAAAACCTCTGGGTCTTCTTCAACTCCAAAATATAATGTAATCTGTGAACTAAATGAAAGTGTCCCTGGTTCAATTTTCGTGAAAGAACATGATCAATTTGTCTCCTTCCAAAGAGAAATAAAGGGAAGGAAAATGTAAACGGAAGTTGGAGCTTCAAATATATGCAGAGATGCTCTGAACATGTCAAATAAATGTCACTTTCACCTGAGGAAAACAAGAAATAAGTGCTTCAGAGGTGCAGAGTAGTGTCCTTTTAACTAGCATTCTGAGTGAAAATAGAACACATTAAAGAATGCATCAGTGAACCCACTGTCGTGCAATCTTCTTTTAAGTTTTCATTCAAATGCCTGTGTGATTACTGTGATGTTTATGGCTTGTCACTCTGCCTTGCTAGTTTACTAATGCCAGACACTAAACCAAGAGCATTAGAGCATTAGCCCATTTAAATCCCCATAGTATCTCAGAGGAGAGTGAGTTGTTATTATCCTCATTTTAAAAGTATATTGACTGAAGCCTGGTGATTTTAAGTTACAGAATTGGGTTAAAATACACACATATATTGAAGGCAAAATCATATCTAGTACCATTCTCTGAAAACGTTTCATATTTAAAATGATTTTGTGTGTGGAATGAAGTGTAAGTAGAACAGATTTGTTATCTTCAGGCCTCTGGTGTTCCTTGCCTCATATGCCATGATGCATACCAAAGGCAGGCCAAGAACTCAGGCTGTCTTCACCTTTATATATTTACTTGTTTTATCACACTGCTTCAGTTTCTCTACTCTAATAGTTCCTCCCATGTTTAATAAATAATTCCAAAAATTTCCTTCCAGTAAATACTTCTGTTCCCTTCTGGACCCATCATGAGATTTGCATGTTGATGAGATATTACCTGGGTTGCCAACTCTGACTTGCTTGGATGCACACACTGGGATCCTAGGTAGTGTTTTTGTTCTTTCCTAACTGTGCTAGTTAGTCACTATCAACTTGACATATGCCTTTGCATATCTGGACAGAGGGAATCTGCATTAAGGGCATGAATCATGGACTGGCCTATAGACAAGTCTGTGGTGCATTGTCTTGGTTGAACTTTAATATGGAAGAGCCCTTTTCCTGTAGGTGTTGCCAACATTGGGCAAATAGTACTGAGTTACATTAAAACAAGAATAAGCTAATAAGACTTCCTTTATTGTCTGTGCCTTAGTTCCTTTTTCTAGGTACCTACCTTGAATTTTTGCCCTGACTTCTTTCAAGGACGGACGATGATATGGAAGTATAAAACATGTAAACCCTTTCCTTCCCAAATTGCTCTTGGTCATGGTGTTATTCACAGCCATAAGAAGCTGTTTCTTTTCTATTGTCTCACTAAACATCTTTTAAAAATGTATTAATTTCATTGATTGTTTGAGATTATCATACAATTCTCTTTGTTCATATTCACCCTCCATTCCTCACTATAATTTTTCTCAGATCAGTCCTCACCTCACCACTGCATTTCAACTTGACATTGTCACTTTGAAAAAATCCCAAATCACAGGCATGGGGTCAACTTACCAGGAGCAACACCCTTAAATAAAATTGGTACTCCCACTGTCTCCAAGAAGCCATCAAGTGTCCATAGCTTCTCAGTTGGGGATAGGAGTCCATAGTCCTCTTCTAAGTTGGGTGAGAAGTTTGGCAGGCTTGATCTTGTCAGATCTTTTGGAAGAAACCACAGTTATTGTGAGTTCATGAGTGTAGACATTGTACCATATATAGAAAATACATTTTCTCCTCTCCAGTCTGACCTCTGTCTCCTACAATCTTCTGTCTCCTCTTCTGTGATGGTAACTGTACCTTGGAGAGGAGGTATTATGTAAATGTCTCATTTGTGGCTGAGCAATCTACAGTTACCTTTTCTATGCAGTTTGAGCAGTTATGAGTTTCTGTTAACTGCCACTAACTGGACACAGAAATTTAATGAGATTTTAGAGCTATACTAATCTATAGGCATACATATATGAATTTAGAGTAACTGCATTTCTTAACAGAAAATCTATTAAGACAAAATGGAAATAAAAAGGAAATATTGAGTTCAATTAACACTTTAAAGGGAATTATAAATGAATTCAGGAAAATATTTTTAAAATGTGATATACTCTCCCAGGAAAAAGTTAACAAATTTATTTAAAAATTGTGCAAAAGAATGAAAGAGACACCTCCCAAAAAAGGACAATGAACAGTAAGCATAAGCAAAGATACTTAATGTGTTCATCGAGGAATGTTTTACTAAAAAAACAAATGCATAATACTATTCTTTTTTCAGATTTTTTATTTGAATTAGAAACAGGATTGTTTTACATGTCAATCCCAGTTCCCTTCTCCCACCCGTCCTCCCCTACCCCCCAAATAAATCCATACCTATCACATATCCTTTCTGCTCCCACTGGATGGTGAAGCCTTCCACATGGTGTCATCAGAGTCTATCATATCATTTGGGATAGGGCCTAGGCCCACCCCCATGTGTCTTGGCTCAGGGAGTATTCCTCTATATGGAATTGGCTCCCAAAGTCCACACCCATGCTAGGGATAAGTACAGAACTACAACAGAAGATCCTGTACATTTCTGAGGTTTACTCATTGAAACCGATGTTCGTGGGGTCTGGATCATTCCCATGTTGGTATTCCAGCTATCAATCTGGGGAGCAAGATTTCACCGATCTTCATGTCAGCTGTTTCTGTGGGTTTAACAAGCCTGGTCTGGACCCCTTTGCTCATCACTCATTCTGCTCTGCAACTGAATGATAGTTCAGTTCAGTGATTAGTTGTGGGTGTCTGCTTTTACATCCGCCAGCTGCTGGATGAAGGCTATAGGATGGCAAATAAGTCAGTCATCAATCTCATTATCCAGGGAGGATATTTAAGTTAGCCTCTCCTCTGTTTCTTAGATTGCTAGCTGATGTCATCTTTGTAAAGATCTCCAGATATTTCCCTAGTGCCTGGTTTCTCTGTAAACCTAAAATGTGTCCCTCTATTATGGTATCTCCATTCTTGTTATCTTCTATTCTTCCCCTGACTCAACCTTTCTGCTCCCTCATGTCCTCTGCATCCTTCCACTTTCCCCATTTCATTCTCCTAGCTCCCTCCCCCCTCTTCCCATGCTCCCAATTTACTCAGGGGATCTTCACCCTTTCCCCTTCTCCAGGGGACCATATATGTCCCTCTTAGGGTCCCCCTTGTTTACTAGCTTCTCTGGCAGTTTGGATTGTAGGCTGGTAATCCTTAACTCTATGTCTAAAGTCTGCATATAAGTGAGTACATACCATGTTTGATTTTTGGGTTACCACACTCAGAATGGTTTCTTCTAGATCCAATAATTTTTCTGCAAATTTCAAGATTCCATTGCCCCCCCCCCCGAGTAGTACTCAATTGTGTAAATGTACCACTTTTTCTCTATCCATTCTTCGGTTGAGGGGCATGTAGGCTGCTTTCACTTTCTGGCTATTACAAATATTGCTGGTATGAACATCTTTGAACAGATGTCCTTGTTAAACAAATGTGCTTCTTTTGCCTATATGCCAAAGAGTGGAATTGCTGGATCATGTAGTAGACTGATTCCCATTTTCTTGAGGAGTCACCATAGTGATTTCCAAAGTGGCTGTACAAGTTGGCACTCCCACCAGCAGTGGAGAAGTCTTCCCCTTTCACCACATCCTCTCCAGCATAAACTGTCATTAGTGTTTTTAATTTTGGCCATTCTGACAGGAGTAAGATGGCATCTCAGAGTTGTTTTGATTTGCATTTCCTGATGGCTAAGGATGTTGAACACTTTCTTATGTGTCTTTCAGCCATTTTACATTCCTCTATTGAGAACTGTCTATTTAGTTCTGTACTCCACTTTTTAATTGGATTGTTTGGTATTTTGGAGACTACCGTCTAGAGTTCTTTGTATATTTTGGATATCATCCCTTTGTCAAATGTGGGGTTGGTGAATCTTTTCCCAGGCTGTGGGCTGCTGTTTTGTCTTACTGACTGTGTCCTTTGCCTTACAGAAATTTCTCAGTTTCAGGAGGTCCCATTTATCAATTGTT
Source organism: Cricetulus griseus (assembly GCF_003668045.3). Lineage (NCBI taxonomy): Eukaryota > Metazoa > Chordata > Mammalia > Rodentia > Cricetidae > Cricetulus > Cricetulus griseus. The sequence continues at coordinate 67,286,245 of NC_048595.1, read as the reverse complement.
GATCTCAGTGTCTGTGCTACTGGTGTAATGTTCAGGAAGCAGTCTCCTGTACCAATTAATTCAAGGGTATTTCCCAATTTGTCTTCTAATAGGTTCAGTGTAGCTGGATTTATGGTGAGGTCTTTCATCCATTTTGACTTAAGTTTTGTGCAAGGCGATAGGCTTGGGTCTATCTGCAGTCTGCTACATGTCTGAAACCAGTTATGCCAGCACCATTTGTTGAAGATGTTCCCTTTGTTTCATTGTATGAATTTGGATTGTGAAAAATGAGGTGTTCATATGTGTGTGGATTAATATCAGGGTTTTCAACTCTATCCCATTGGTCTACCTGTCTATTTTTGTGCCAATATTAAGCTGTTTTCAGGACTATAGCTCTGTTATAGACGTTGAAGTCAGGGATGATGATACCTCCAGAAGTTCCTTTATTGTTCAGGGTTGTTTTGGCTATCCTGGGTCTTTTGATTCTCCATATAAAGTTGAGAATTGTTCACCCAATGTCTGTGAAGAGTTGTGTTGGGATTTTGATGGGGATTGCATTGAATCTGTAGATTGCTTTTGGAAAGATTGCCATTTTTACTATGTTGATCCTACCTATCCAAGAGCATGGGAGATCTTTCAATTTTCTGGTATCTTTAATTTCTTTCTTTTGAGACTCAAAATTCTTACAGTATAGGTCTTTCACTTTTTTGGTTAGTGTTACCACAAGGTATATTATGTTGTTTGTGGCAATTGTAAAGGGTGATGTTTCTCTGATTTCTTTCCCCACCAACATATCATCGGTATATACTAGGGCTACAGATTTTTTTGTGTTAATCCTGTATCCTGACACTTTGCTGAAGGTGTTTATCAGCTGTAAGAGTTCCCAGGTAGAGTTTTTCAGGTCACTAATGTAGACTATCATATTATCTGCAAATCTCCTTTTGTTGTCTTATTGCTCTAGCTAGAACTTCAAGGACAATATTGAAGAAGTATGGAAAGAGTAGACAGCCTTGTCTTGTCCCCGATTTTAGAGGAATTGGATTGAGTTTCTCTCCATTTAACTTGATATTGGCTATTGGCTTGCTATATATTGCTTTCATTTAATTTGATGTTGGCTATTGGCTGGCTGTATATTGCTTTTATTATGTTGAGTTATGTTCCTGATATCCCTGATTTCTCCAAGACCTTTATCATGAAGGGGTGTTGGACTTTGTCAAAAGTGTTTTGGGCATCTATTGAGATGATCATGTGTTTCGTTTTCTTCTGTCTGTTTATATGGTGGATTACATTGTTGTATTTTCATATGTTGAACCATCCTTGCATCTCTGGGATGAAGCCTACTTGATCCTGGTGGATGATTTCTGATGTGTTCTTGGATTTGATCTGCCAGTATGTTATTGAGAATGTTTGCATCAATGTTCATGAGAGATATTGGTCTGTAGTTCTCTTTTGTAGTTGTGTCTTTGTGTGGCTTGGTTATCAAGATTATTGTAGCATCGTAAAAAGAGTTTGGCAATGTCGCTTCTGCTTCTATTGTGTGGAACAATTTGAGGAGTATTGGTATTAGCTCTTACTTGAATTTCTGGTAGAATTCTGCAGTGAATCCATCTGGCCCTGGGCTTTTTTTTTTTTTTTTTTTGGTTGGGAGACTTGATGACTGCTTCTATTTCCTTAGAGGTTATAGGTCTGTTTAAGTTGCTTATCTGTTCTTGATTCAATTTTGGTATGTCATATCTGTCCAGAAAATTGTCCATTTAAAAATTTTCAAATTTTGTGGAGTACAGGTTTTCAAAGTATGACCTGAAGATTCTCTGTATTTCCTCATTGACCATTGTTATGTCCCCCTTTTCCTTTTTGATTTTGTTAATTTGCATGCTCTCTCTCTGCCTTTTGGTTAGTTTGGATAATGTTTTTCTATCTTGTTGTTTTTCTTGAAAAACCAACTCTTTGTTACATTGATTCTTTGAATTGTTTTCTTTGTTTCGACTTTATTGATTTCTGCCCTCAGTTTGATTATTTCCAGGTGTCTACTTCTCCAGGGTAAATTTGCTTCCATTTGTTCTAGAATTTTCCATTGTGATGTCAACTCTCTGGTGTGACTATTCTCTAGTTTCTTCATGTGACCACTTAGAGCTATGAAATTTCCTCTTAGTACTGCTTTCAAAGAGTCCCATAAGTTTGGGTATGTTGTGTCTTCATTTTCATTGAATTCTAGCAAGTCTTTAATTTCTTTATTTTTTTCCTTGACCCAGGAATTGTGCAATTGCATGTTGTTAAATTTCTGTGAGTTGGTAGGGGTTCTACAATTTGTTTTGTTTTTGATTTCTAACTTTAAAGCATGGTGGTCTGATAAGACACAGGGGAATATTCCAATTTTTTTGTACCTTTTGAAGTTTGCTATGTTGCTGAGTATGTGGTCTATTTTTGAGAAGATTCCATGAGATTCTGAAAAGAAGGTATATTCTTTTGTGTTTAGATGAAAAGTTCTAAAGATGTCTGTTAATCTCAATTGGGTCATAACTTCTGTTAGTTCCTTTTGTGTCTTTGTTAAGTTTCTGTTTGGTGTTCCTGTCCAGTGGTAAGAGTGGAGTGTTGAAATCTCCCACTATAACTCTGTGAGGTCTTATTTGTGATTTGGGTTTTAATAATGTTTCTTTTACGAATGTTGGTGCCTTTGTATTTGGGGCATAGATGTTTAGAATTGAGACTTCTTCCTGATGAATTTTTCCTGTATGAATATGAAATGACCTTCTTCATCTCTTTTGATTGATTTTACTTTGAAGTCTAACTTGTTAGATACAAGGATAGCTATCCTAGCTCGTTTGTTGGGTCCATTTGATTGGAATATCTTATTCCAACATTTTACTCTGAGGTAATGTCTGTCTTTGAAATTGAGGTGTGTTTCTTGTATGCAGAAGAAGGATGGATTCTGTCTTTGCATCCAATCTTTTATCCTGTGTCTTTTTATAGGCATGTTGAGACCACTAATATTGAGGGAAATTAAGGTACATTGAGTGTTTATTCTTGTTTGTTTTTGATTTGTTGTTGTTAGTGGTATTGTATGTGGATTTACCCTGCTTTTTATTTTGGGTTTCATAAAGTGGGATTATCTATTGCCTATGTTTATGTGAGTGTAGTTAATTTCCTTAGGTTGGAATTTCCTTCCAGTACCTTCTGTAGGGCTGGAATAGTGGTTACATAATGTTTAAATCTTTTTTGACGTGGAATATCTTGTTTTCTCCATTTATAGTGATTGAAAGCTTTGCAGGGTATAGTAGTCTCGGCTGGCATCTGTGTTGTCTCAGAGTTGATAGACTATCTATCCAGTCCTTCTGGCTTTCAGAGTTTCCAAAGAGAAATCTGGTGTAATTCTGATAGGTTTGCCTTTAAATGTTACTTGGCATTTTTCTCTTGCTGTTCTTAATATTCTTTCTTTATTCTGTATTTTTGGTGTTTTAATTATTATGTGACAAGGGGACTTTCTTTTGTGGTCCACTCTATTTGTCGTTCTGTGGGCTTCTTGATTTTTCATTGGCATGTCTTTCTTTAGGTTGGGAAAGTTTTCTTCTATGATTTTGTTGAATATCAGTAGACTCTGGGTTGCTTGGGCTTCAGGGGTTGAGTAGTCCTGTCTGCAGACCCTTGGGCAAGAGTTCCCAGAGTGGGTAGGCAGAAGTTGGGCCCAAGTCAGGGACCAAAGCAGGTCACCTCTGCACTCTGCACTCTGCACTGCCTGTGGTCAGAATAGCCCAGTGATCTCAGCAGAGTCAGGGTCCCTGGATCCTCAGGGACCAATTCAGTCTGCCTGCAGACCCTGGGGTGGGATTTCCCAGAGTGGACAGGTGGAAGTTGGGCCCAAGCAGGGGCTGAAGCAGCTCATCTCTGCACTCTCTGTACTCTGTGGGGGCCGGAATAGTCCAGCGATCTCAGCAGAGTCAGGGTCCCTGGGTCCTCAGGGATCAATTCAGTCTGCCTGCAGACCCCATACTTTTCTCTTAGAAGGATCAATATAAAAAAATGGCGACACCATACCCTGCCAAGGACTTTGGGCAACAGCGATGTTCCTCACTGATGGAAATTGTGTAAAACGATCTCAGCATGGATAGCATCATTTTGCAGCTTTTTATAAGATCACACATACTGTTAACAATTCACCTGGAGTACTCTGTGGGAATTACCTCAAGGATCTGAAAACCTTGTGCACAGGTGACTATAGCCACTTTATTCATAAATGGCACAATCAGAATCACCAATGTATTCTCAGTAAGCATCTATATAAAACAACCATTGTACATGCTGAAAACAGAATATGAAATGCCACTAAAACGAAGTGTGCAGTCATGTAATGAGAACATCTTTGTCTTAGTTACTTTTCTATGGCTGTACAGAGACTATGACCAAAGCAACTTATAGAGGAAAAATGTATTAGGTTCTACAGTTTTCAAGGATTAGTTGAAGTGCATCACCACTCTGGTGGGGAGCATGGCCCACAGGTAGGCATGGCAAAGGTGTAGTAGCTGAGAGCTTGTGTCTGATCCACAAACACAAGGGAGAGAGAGAACTAGCTGGAAAAGGCATTGATGTTTGAAACCTCAAAGCCTCAAGGTCCACCCCTAGAAACAAGGCCTTCCCTCCCAATTCTTCCCAAACAATTCCACCAACTGGAGACCAAGCATCACTATGAGCATTGTTCTCATTCAAAGGATCACACAGTCTGAGGAATAGTCTGTATTCCAGGAAGCCAGCAATGTGTCATTTGGGCAAAGGATAAAAGAAGTCATTGCAAAGCACTACCACAGCATTATTTGGGCTGGGGAAGTGAAGCAGGAAAAGGGAGAACAGAGTAGTGTAAAGGGCTTTTTTGAGAAGTAAAATGATCAGAAATGGTCAAAACCTACTGTATCTAAATATACAAGCCAAGAGTGAGTCCTAATAAGATCAAGGTTTCTAGGTGATAACAACATATCATTGTGGGTTCACTGAATGTCAACTACATCCTCCTTTAGCTAAGGAGAACATCCATCCATACATGGGACAGTCTTTTAAATTTTCCAGTGATCCTAAATCTGCTCTAAACATTAGGGTCATGCAATTATTTTCAAAAGATCCAACAACATTTTTTGTCATTTGTGCATTTTTTCTGCCAAGAAAGACAGGGTTATAATTTTGTCTGACAGGTTAAGATAACATGGTATAGTAGAGCGCCTGGCCATCATGGTGTGGAGCATGGAAGCCAGCAAGCAAGCATGGTTCAGTAGCAGTAGCTGAAATTTCCTATCCTGATCCACAAGCTCAAAGCAGAGAGAAAGATTACTGGGAATGGCATGGGCTTGGTTATAGATATATCCTCCTCCCCTATCTCCATTCAGATAAGGGCAGGCCTCCCATGTGTTTGAAGAAAATGGCAGTCAAGTTGAGGTAGGATCTAGCTCCTCCTCTTACATCAAGGCTGGGCAAGGTATTTTAGTATGGAGAACAAGTTCCCAAAAGCCAGCTAAGCACCAGTGACACATCCTGATCTCACTGCTTGGAGCTATAAAGAAGACCAAGTTGCACAATTGTCACACACAGGTAGAGATTTTTGATCAGTCCCATGGAGGATCTTAAACTATTGGACTAATGTCCATAATCTCCCATGAACTCAGTGCAGCTGTCTCTGTGTGTTTGCCAGTTATAAGCCTCCCTGGCTCAGACAATCTCCCCTCCCTTTCTTCAGAAGGACATCCAGAGTTCAGTCCAGTGCTTGGCTGTGGATATCTATATCTGCTTCCATCAATTACTTGCTAGAGTATCTCTGATGAACATTGGAGCAGTTATCTATCTGATTGTAGTAGATGTCCAGTTCAGGGACTCTTTTGGCTATTGCTAGGAGCCTTAGCTGTGGTTATCCTTGTAGATTCCTGGGGATTTCCCTAATCTAGGTTTCTTCCTAACTACCAAATGGCCCAGCCTCTTAAGACATCACTTTTCCTTCTGTCCCCTCCATCCTGTCTCCTGCACCCTCTCTATCCAACCCACTCTCTCAAGTTCCCATCCCTCCATCCCCTCCTCCCCCTTGCACAATTTACCCAGGAAACCTCTTCTATTTCCCTTTCTCAGCGACATCTGTGCATCCCTCTTTGGGCCTTCTTTATTATCTAGCCTGTCTGGGGCTCTGGATTGTAGGTTGGTTATCCTATACTTTACTCCTAATATCTACTTTGAGTGAATACATACCATTTTCTCTATGTCCATCCATTTGTCTGCAAATTTCATGAAAACATTAGTTTTTACAGATGAGTAATCCAATTAGCTATTCTATATTTGATAGTAAAATTAGAATGTCAAAATTCACACTTACCACTGAAAGATTTCTATTAATTGCTGTGGTTTTCCTGACATGTGATCTTGAGTTTTTTAGGGCTGTTTCAAATTGCAGCTTTGGGGGAATGTTTTCTTACCCTGTAGTATCTTTGATTTGCCTATCCCTCTTTAATCAGTTTAAAGTATTCTTCCCAATATTCTCTATAAGCTGGCTTGGTAATAATCATGATTACTTTATTCTGTTTTTCTCAAGGGAACTTGACTGTTTTGTCAATTTGACACAAGTTAGAAGCATCAGAGAAGAGAGACTTTCAATTGATAATAATGCCTGCATCAGATTAGCCAATATTCAAGTCTATGGGTCATTTTCTTGATTAATTATTGATGTGATTGATGTGGGAGTGCCCTGACCTCTATGAACAATGGTATGCCTGGAAAGGTTGTCCTTGGATGAATAAAAACAATAACTACACAAGAGCAAATGGAAAAAAAATTCGGAGCCAGAAGAACAAGAGGTTTGCTGTAGGACTGTTTCTGCCAGAAATATCAAAAAAGCTATACCCATGAACCCTGTCCAACATGGCTGTGTAACATGAACTGAGGAGGGGTAAGGAGATCTCACAAGGTCTCAACCATAGACAAAGAACTACAGCAAAATAAGGAATGATAAGAGTGGGAGAAATAGTCTTCCCCAAGGTAGAATAGAAATTATAGTTACCCAATACCAAATGGTCAGTCCTGAAGGCATATGAATATAAGTACCATTATATAGACTGATAGTTTTATTTATGACTATTTATACTTAAGTACTATTATAATATCTTAATAATATAATATATATGAATAATATATATATATATATATAGAGAGAGAAGAGGTCATGATTTGAAAGAGAGAAGGTAGGGTTTAGAATGAGGAAAAGGAAGGCTGAAGCAATATAATTATTTTAAAAAAGAAAAATATTTACAAAAATAATCAGTCACTGTGAGCCATGCAGAACAAGTCAGTAAGTAGCATCCTCTCATTGTCTCTGCTTCTGTTTTAGTGACATGAGACATGTAAGACACATAAACCCTTTCTACCCAAGGGCCATTGGTCATAATCTTTAACACTACAAAAGAATGCAAACTATAATAGTCCTTGAGCCTGAAATGAGGGAAGGTTAGTATAGTTGATGCACAGTATGTCAATTCCTCAAAAAGAAGGAAATAGATCTAACTCAAGATCTAGCTATACCATTGTTGGGCATATACTCAAAGGAAGCCTAATCCTACCACAGGGACACTTGCTTAGCCATATTCATTGCTTATCTATTCATAATTGCCAGAAACTGGAAACAATCTAGATGTTCCTCAACAGTAGAACGCATGAAGAAAATGTGGCACATTTACACACAGAGTATTAGTCAGCTGTTAAGAAAAAATGATATCACAAATTTTACAGATGCATGTATGGAATTAGAAAAACATCATCCTGAGTGAGTTAAGCTGAGACCCAGAAAGACAAATATGGCACATTCCCATATATATCTGAATGTTAGATATCAAATAAATATTACCTAAGATACCATCTGTAGGCCCAGAGAGCTTAGGCACAAAAAAAAGAGGGGGAATATAAATGTGTCTCCCTGAGAGGGTATTGGAATACATTTTATGTGTGGACTGGAGCAGAGTCAGAAGGAAGACAAAAGAATGTGGTGATCAGGTACAAAGGAAAATGGAAAATGGGATTGGGGGACAGAATGAGGCATGACAGATTGAATGGAAGGGCATTTAGGGGTTGTATGGAACACACGTGCATTATAAATTTCCTATATTATATGAAGGCAATCTTAATGAAGTCTCCAAATAATAGTGGAGATGCACCCTCAATTAGCCATCTCTTGTGACCAAATGATTCTTCCAATACCAGGCCTAGGTTTCAATCAAATGAGTTGTTGGCCGAAAGGGTCTCATGGAAATAGCCAAACAATTCAATCTATTGCCAAGACAATAGGTTTCTGTCCACAAACTGACAGCCAGGCCACATTGGTGAAGACAATACCCACAAAACTCATTGAACATTGATAGGTCAATCAGATGTCTCCATTGAACACTAACCTACATGTTGTAGCATCTTTGGTACAGAAAGGTTCTCTGTAGACTATACAAAGAGAAAAGTAAACATCAAACCAGCCACAAAACCTTTGATCTACAGGCTGTTGTACTGCCTATAAATTATGCTAAGGCCCATTCCATGATATTGAACCCATATCTGACACTGCTTGGGTGACAAAGAACCAGAGACTACATGGCCTGGAGAACAATGGTAAAACCAAAATCTACTACTGTATTTTTTAAAGTAACATAAAATGACTTCTAGTGATATTCTGCTGTACTCATAAATGGATGCCTTGTTTAGCCATCATCAGGGAAGCTTCTACCTGGAGCAAATATCCAGGCATTGCCTAAAGAGAGAACTTGGAACATGGAGTTCTACATGAGATGTCTTCATCAAATCCTTCCCCTCACAGCTCAGAAAACAACACAGAAGAGGAGGCAGAGGACTTAGTGAGACAGAGAGGACAGAGGACACTAGGAGAACTAGTCCACCTAAAACAACTTGGCAAAACTAATATTAAATCATAGAGACTGAAGCAGCAATCACAGGCCTACACTGGCCTGTACCAGGTCCTCTGAAAATATACGATAGCTTTCAGTTTAGTACTTTTATGGGACTGTTGAATGTGTCAACAATATTTCTGATGCTTGTTCCTTCTTTGGGGTGACTCTTTTATTTATCTCTTGGCTTGGCTTGTCCAAGTTTGATATAATGGGTTCTGCTTTGTCTTATTGTATTTTATTTTGTTATGTTTTAAAAATAATATAGATGATTCATCCAAGTTGAAACCTCATGTAATAGGCAGAATTACGTGGACTCACAGGACGAATTGTCAATAGCAAAAATGTGACTGACATGAATCTGAGAGAGAGATGGAATGGAGAGACTAAGCAAAACTTGTTGTAAGTAATGATGGATAGATAGGACCTAAATGCTCTCAAGAATAATACATTCCTCAAATTGCAAAATTATAAATTGTTGTAAAACAGACGTTTTAATAGATTTCCATGCCTAAAAGGAAACTGTATTACAGAAGAGAAATTTGAAAAAAAAAGTATTTGAAGAAAAAATGAAAATGAAAGTGAAAAGAAATAACTTAACCCTCCCACTCACTGCTCTCCAGCAGGCAGAAGTAAGTTATAGTTATTTGAACACCTCTTCACACAGAAGTACACATGCATTCTCAGACAGATCAGAGTTACCGCACCAAATTTACACCCATAATCTTTTCCAGTTCATGAAGGCCTTTAATTGAGAGAAGTCAAGTCAGCATAAAAGTGCAAATAATTTTCCTGGGTGCTGCTTTAAAGAATTATGTGTATAAAATGTGTGGGCAATCTCTGAACATAAATTCTCAGCTACCATAGGCAATAGGTCTCTTCTAAAAGAAGCTAAGATCTTTAGTCTTACATTAAGCTTCTCTGACTCTAGTTTATTTCAATTTACTAAATGAAGGTTTGTATTAAGACACAATCAAGAAAGTAGGCATTAAGATAAGGTCTAAAATTGATAGCAATTAACTTTTGTTCCTGCAATAGTTATCATTGCAGAAAAAAAGTTATCTGGTCCCACTCAGGTGGTGTCTTTCTAGCTTGAATGAGTCTGGGCAGCACCTGCTACAGTTCTCTTGGAAGAGCCTGATCAGGTGATTTAATAAATAATGTTATTTATTTGTGACACTCAGCTTCATTTACTGCTGGAAAAACAGTGACCTAGATTATGAGTTCAGATTTATCTGCATGAGAAAATTAATCTTCCCAAAATAATAGTAGTTTCAAATCAGAATCCAATACCTTCTATCAAATGAATATTGTCCACTGATTATGTACATACATCTGTATGTGTTATATTTTAACATACATGTTTATATTTGTTTCTAATTTGGGTGTTGTCTATTTTCACTATTAGTAGCAGATCATTCTCTTGATATTTTCTTTCTCTATAAATTGATAACAACAGAAATAAAACATCTGGATGTTTTCATTTTATCAATATAAAGCATGTGTTTCTTTCCATAATTCACCAGAAAAATATTTTTTATTTCCCAGAGCATGAAAATGACAAAATACAGGAAAGGTTTACATGACTACAGGTCCCTGAAGAAGAGCAAAAATACAGGGAACATCCTGCAGTGGGTTTATTCACCTACAACCACACAGGGACCAATTACACAGCTCACGGATGGCTTGACAGAATCCAGAATGTGCTCAGAAGTCCTAGGAGAGAATTGAAGATTAGATCAATACAGTTCTGGCATAAATGAAAGCAGAGGTAATTAATACTGGAGGCCAACCAATAAATTAGGCAATTGTGTTAAGGAAATGAAGTAGGGCTTTTGCTGCCCCACGACTTCCTCTGTAATCACATGGAAAAGCTGAGACCAGCTAGTAATATTTTACAAAAAATCATTTATTTAATGTGCCAAGGGCTCCACTAGGTAGATATGTGTGATAAAGATGAAAATTAACTCCTTAAGTCTATTAAAAAATGTGGATTACACAAAGATGTAAAAGAGCCACAATAGCATTTTCCCATAAACAAATGAATATTTATTAATAAAACTTTCTGTTGAAATTATATTACTTCACAATGTTTTGTAGCCTATATCTGCAACTCTGCTACACAGAGAGCTGGTATGGAGAGACAAGAGAATTGGTGAAATTTTCAAAGCCAACTTGGGCTACATTCTGAAATATAAAGGAGTTCTAGTCTGTAGTGAGCTGAATGTCAGACCCTCATTCTCATAAATTTTCATAATAACTGTATAAGAGTTTATAATAAAAACTAGTAAAGTTTAGAAATACTAAATTTCAAGAAATCTCTCTAGTCAGCAAATGGAGTCGATCTCAGAAAACCACAGTTTGATCAATGTAATGCAGTGAACAACAGATCTCAAAGAGCCTAATACATGTATACCCAAGCTCCTGTATCTGTGATTGCAGATGAGGGGAGTGAAAGATTTTAACAGCCAGAGCATCAGGAATTCGGCTATGAAACAGTTTTTATTAGAAATAGCTGCATGAACAGGCAAATATATATATATATATGTGTGTGTGTGTGTGTGTGTGTGTGTGTAATGTGTGTGCATGCACTCATGCAACAGTAATAATCAAAGAAAAGAAGTCTATCGACTTGAGAGTTAGGGAGACATGGGAAAAGTTTGAGAGAGGGTAGCTAGGAATAAGGAAAGTGGTGTAATTTCTTAACTTACTGCCATTCTCCTTACTTTATTTCTTTTATTGAAAATGTTTTTTTCTGACATATCCTGATTATGGTTTCCCCTCCTTCTGTTCCTCCCCAACTCCCTCCTATGAGGATCCACACTCTTTCTGTCTCTCATTAGAAAAAAAAACAGCCTCCTATGGAGTAAAGTAAGATAAAATAATCAAAACTAACATTGGAATTGGGCAAAGAAGAAAGAAACAATGTAAGGAAAACAACATAAGCAAAGGCACAAGGAAACAGAAGCCCACTAGGATTTTCACTCAAGAATCCCATTAAAGCACTAAACTAGAAGACATAATATATATGCAAAGGACCTGTAAGGTAAAAAGAGAGCATTAATTAATTCCATTAATTAATTTCCATTAACAAGACAATTATTTTTTAAAAGGAAGAGAGCATTGGACTGTTCCAGGTCCCCTGAAGGAGAAAGTCAGTTTGCAGGTCTGGACAATCTATGGGGCCACTGGTAGTGGATCAGTATTCACACCTAGTATACTATGAATTTTAGGAACCCTCTCCACATAGAGGGATCCTCTGTCAGTCTAGACCCACCTCCAAATGATATGACAGGCTTTGAAGATCCCCCAATGGAAGGCTTCACCCTCCCTGCAGTGCAGAAAGGGTTGGAATAGGGGGTCGTTGGGGGGCCAGGGGGAGGGGAGGGAGAGAGAACTGAGACTGACTTGTAAAAGAAGATTGTTTCTAATTTAAATTTTATAAAAAGAAGTTATGATCCAATTGGGTTTAACAGACATATATAGTACATTCCATCCAAACACAAAAGAATACAACTTCTCAGTACCACACGGTACCTTCTCTAAAATCAACAACATACTTGGCAACATAGAAAATCTCAACAGATACAAAAAATTGGAATAATGTCCTGTATCTTATCAGACCACCATTATTTAAAGATAGAATTCAACAACAACACACATTACAGAAGCCCTACAAATTCATGGAAATTAAATTACGTGCAACTGCACATTTCCTGTGATGGGGGAAGTGCTTCTGTGTATGTGTTTGTCTTACTGGATGATAAATAAAATACTGTTTGGCCAATGAGACAGAAAGTTAGAGAGGACTAGGAGTCAAAGAGAATTCTGGGAAATGTAGTAGAGAGGTGGTGATCCAGGCAGGAAGTATCATAGCAAGGAGACTTATATTTAAGCAAGGAGAAACAGGAAGTGTCCCTTTTTCCCTCCGCTCTTCCTCCAGTGGCACAATGTGATCCACTGGCAAGGAGGGACACCAATGGAAGGTGTCTGATAAGATAAGTCTTATAAAACATATAGATTTATGATAATTAAGACTGAGCTAAGATGAGAATCCTAGTCATTGGCCAAGCAGCATTTGTACTTAATGTAAGTCTGTGTGTTATTTTTGTCCATCCACAGACAAGCAGAACTTGGGTGGCTGGCGGAGACTGCCCACGTGGCCATAGGCCTGAGGCAGCTTTGGCAGAAAGATTTATCGTAACATTCCTGGGTCAATAAATAAATAAATAAATAAATAAATAAATAAATAAATAAATAAATAAGAAAGAAATTAAAGACTTCCTAGAATACAATGAGAATGAAGACACAACATTCACAAACTTATGGGATACTTTGAAAGCAGTGCTAAGAGGAAAGTTCATAACACTAAGTGCCCACATAAAGAAACTGGAGAATATTCACCAGAAAGTGGAAGGATCTCCTGTTCTCTTGGACAGGTAGGACCAACATAGTAAAAATGGAAATCTTGCCAATAGCAATCCACAGATTCAATGCAATTCCCATCAAAATACCAGCACAATTATTCACAGACCTTGAAAGAATAATTCTCTACTTTATATGGAAAAACAAAAGACCCAGGATAGCCAAAAAATTTACCCTGTACAATAAAGGAAATTCCTGAGGAATCACCATCCCAAACTCCAAGCTCTTTATAGAGCTATAGTCTTGAAACAGCTTGGCACAAAAATAGACAGGTAGACCAATGGAATCGAATTGAAAACCCTGATATTAACCTACATAACTATGAACACCTGATTTTGACTAAAAATATAAAATTATACAATAAATAACAGAAAGCATCTTCAACAAATGGTGCTGGCATAACTGGATGCTGGCATGTAGAATACTGTAGTTAGATCCATATCTATTGCCGTGCACAAAACTTAGGTCCAAGTGGATCAAATACCTCAACATAAATCCATCCACACTGAACCTCTTAGAAGAGAGCATAGGAGGTACCCTTGAAAGAATTGGCCCAGGAGATGGCTTCCTGAACATAACACCAGTATCACAGACATTGAGATCAAAATAAATGGGACCTCCTGTAACTGAGAAGCTTCTGTAAGGCAAAGGATATAGACAACAAGACAAAACGGCACCCCACAGAACTCAAGAAGCTAATCACCAAAACAACAACTAATCCAATTACAAAGTGGAGTATAAACTAAATAGATAATCCTCAATAGAGGAACCTAAAATGGCTGAAAGTCACATAAGAAAATGTTCAACATCCTTAGCCATCCAGGAAATGCAAATGAAAATAACACTGAGATGCCATGTTACTCCTATCACAAAGGCTAAAACCAAAAACAACAATGACAGTTTATGCTGGAGGATGTGGAGAAAGGGGAACTCTCCTCCACTGATGGTGGGAGTGGAAACTCCTACAGCAACTTTGGAAATCAGTATCAGGATTGCTCAACTGAAGAATGGATGGAGAAAATGTGGTACATTTACACAATGAAGTAATACTCAGAGGCAAAAACAATGGCATCTTGAAATTCACTGGAAAATGGATGGAACTGGAAGAAACCATTCTGAGTGAGGTAACCTAGTCACAAAAGGAAAAAAATGGTATGTACTCACTTATATATGGATTTTAGCCATAGAGTAAAGGAGTAGCAGCCTACAGTCCACACCACCAGAGAAACTAGGAAACATGGAAGACCCTAAGAGATAGACAAATTGTCTCCTAGAGAACGGGAAAGGGACAAGATCTCCTAAGCTAATTGGGAGCATGAGGAGAGGGTAGTGTGAGTTAGGAGAAAGATAGGGAGAGAAGAGGAGGGGAAAGGAGGACATGAGAGAGCAAGAAGGTTGAGTCAGGAGAAGAATAGAGGAGAGCAAAAAAAAAGAGATGCCATAATAGAGGGAGTCTTATAGGTTTAAAGAGAATTCTGGCACTGGGGAAATGTCCAAAGTTCTACAAGTTTGACCCCAACTAACAATCTAATCAATAGTCCAGAGGCTACCTTAAAATCCCTTCTCCGATAATGAGATGGATGACTACCTTATATGCCATGCTAGATTTTTAAATCCAGTAGCTGTTGGAAGCAGAAGCAGACACCCACAGCTAAACACTGAGCTGAACCTTGGAACCCAGTTGCAGAGAGGGAGGAGTGATGAGCAAAGGCGTCAAGACCAGGCTGTAGAAACTCACAGAAACAGCTGACCTAAACAAGGGGTTGCTCATGGACCCCAGACTAATAGCTGGCAAACCAGCATCAGACTGTTCCATACCCCCTGAATGAGGATGTCAGTTTGGAGGTCTGGTTAATCTATGGGGCCTCTGGTAGTGGATCAGTATTTATCCTTAGTACATTAATGGACTTTGCAAAGCCATTCCACATGGAGGATGCTCTCTCAGCCTAGACACAAGTGGGAAGGTCTAGGCTCTGCTCCAAAATATATGACAGACTTAAAGATCTCCCATGGAAGGTCTCACTTTCCCTAGGGAGCAGAAAGGAGAAGGGATGGGATTTGGTGTAGGGCAGAGGAGGAGGGGAGGGTGAGTAAACTGGGATAAACATGTAAATGAAGCTTGTTTCTAAATTAAATTTTAAAAGTAAAAAAAAAAAGGAAGGAAGTCACAGTATAGAATTATTAGATTATTGGTGTATGGTTATACATCTAGTAGCAGTTGCTTTATTCAATTAGTTGAGCCTGTTTGATGCAGATATATTTAATTATAATTCCATTTGAATTACATCCCTGATCAGTATTAAATGATTTCATTTGAAGAATATTTGTCTAGAATATCATTTCTCATTAGGTCATTCCCACCTCACACAGTGTATTAGTTTCTTTTCTATTGCTCAGCTAAAACACTATGGCTAAGAAAATTTATTCTGGGAATAGTTTATTTGGCTTATATTCCAGAGATAGAAAAGTTCATCATATAGAGAAGCAGGATGGCAGCAGGCTGCAACAGGATGCTAAGTGCTCACATTTGGGACTTCAAGAAGAAATCTGAGACAGATAACTAGGAATGGTATGAGTGTCTTTGAAACCTTCCCCAATGATTCACTTCTTCCCAAAAGGTAGTACCTCAAAAGTCCCTCAAAACAGCATCACCAAGTGGAGACCAAGTACTTAAGTGCCAAAACCTATTGGGGACATTCTTCTTTAAACCACTGCATTCTGTTCCCTGGTCCCTGAAGATTCCTGGCCATATCATAATGTAAAATGTAGGGAGATATCCCAGGTACCTGTAGCATTGACCATGTCTGTTTTGTTCCAACATTAAAAGGGACCATAGATTTTCAGTCTCAATACTATAAAAAGGGAAAAATCCCTTCTGAGACACAAGGTAGTATTAGAACTGGAAAACCCCCTACAATTAAAAAGCAAGCTATGTTCAATGGTACAATATATAAGTACCATTCCAAAATGGAGAAATGAGGTTATATTGAAGAGATACTGGACCAAGGTGAAATCAAAACTTAGCTGGTCAAGCACCTATTCTCTAGCCCCACATCTACACCTTAGATAGCAATGCTCTTCCAGCTTTTTGCCTTCAGTGTATATCTCTCTGTGTACAGCTCTTCTTAGCTACATGACTCTTGTATCTCCAAATTTTTATAGTTTCATATATGACTTCACATCCACATCTTCACTCGATGCCTCTTGTTTTCTTCCATGTGTTTCCTTTCCACTTCATATCTCTGAAAATGAAGATGAAGGTTCCATAACCCGTTATCTATTACAACTTTCTTTAGTCTAGACATAGAACCTCATGAATGACACTGCCAAGTTTGTCTGTCAGATTGGTGTGGACCCTGGGCCCTTTGAACCACATTAGCAGCACCTCTGTTTGCTATAGCTTATGGAGAAAAAAAAAAAAAGAACGTCCTCAGGTATTTGCCTTCCACAATTTGGAAGCATAGCTAAGTGTCGGTTTGATCTCAGTGTACCTTTCCATCTATCTTAGTACAGAAAGACACTGCTTAATGGTACTAATCTCCATAACCAATGTAGACTTTTTTCAATCACAGATTTTGGCTCTGACATCAAGTTTGCCAGTGTCATTTTTTCTTCAAATTGTACATTTCATATCACTCTGATCCCTTTTCTGTGTTTATTTTTTTTGTAAAGCTGAGTATCAGTGACTACTAATAATCATCTGACAGTGTAGCTATTAAGCTGTCTTGAAACCTCATCAGTCAAAGAAAGAGTATTTTTTTTAATTTAGCCTTAGGCAAGTTCTCAAGTTCTGGCAGAAAATAGTGACACTTTTTGCCAAAATATCACAGAAATGGTTTCTAGCCCAGCTGCCAATAATTTTGCTGTCTAAATCCTTTTGAACTTTTTCTCCACAGTTTGTGTAGCTGTCAGTTCTACTGTCTCCTAAAAATTTGCTAGGATCACCCACTAAGTTAAACTTGTGTAGTTCAAATGTTTTTCTAGTTAAAATTTCCAGTGTCTTTTGCATCCTCCAAAAACAGCATGGTCAAGTCTGTCATTGAAATATCCAGCTCTTCTTACTAATTTCTGTATTAGTTAATTTTCTGTCATTTGTGAGAAAACACCACAAACAAGACAACTGATAGAAGGAAGGATTTTTTTACCCAAGGATTCAAGAAATATAAGAATCTGTCATGGTAGGAGAGCATCATAGCAACCTGCAAGGTAGCACATGTTGCTGAGGGTCCTCATCTTGAAGAGGAAGGAGGAAGCAAAGAGGATGAGCTAGAAATGGTATGAGGCATTGAAATCTGAAAATCCATGCCCAGTTAGATTCCTCATAAACAAATCTTTGCCTCCTAAATCTCCCCAAATAGAACCAACAATCACATCATCAGGGGAGAACATTTAAGGTAGCCTCTCCTCTGTTGCTTAGATTGTTAGTTGGTGTGATCCTTGCAGATCGCCAGAAATTTCCCTAGAGACTAATTTATCTTTAAACCTATAATGTCTCCCTCCATTATGATATCTCCTATCTTGCTGTCCTCTATTCTTCCCCCAACTCAAACATCCTGCTCACTCATGTCCTCCTCACACCTCCTCTTCTACATGTCTCATTCTCCTAGCTCCTTCTACTCTCCCCCCATGTTCCCAATTTGCTCAGGAGATCTCCCTTTCCCCTTTTCCATTGTATCATATATGTCTCTGTTAGAGTCTTCCTTGTTTCTTAGCTTCTCTCACAGTGTGGTTTGTAGGCTAGTAATACTTTGCTCTATATGTAAAATCCATATATGAGTGAGTGCATACTATGTTTGTCTTTTTGTGATTGGGTTATCTAGCTCAGAATGGTTTCTTCTAATTCCATCCATTTGCATGCCAATTTAAAGATTCCATTGCTTTTTTTTTCCACCTGAATAGTACACTCCAATGTCTAAATGCACCAAACATTTAGACATTCTGTATCAATTCTACAGTTGAGGGGTATCTAGGTTGCTTCCAGGTTCTGGTTATTACAAATAATGCTGCTATGAATGTCATTTAACAGATGTCTCTTTTGTATGAATGTGCTACTTTTGAGTATATCCCTAAGAGTTGAATTGCTGGATCTTGTGGTAGACTGATTCCTAATTTCCTGAGGAATCACCATACTGATTTCAAAAGTTGCTGTATGAGTTTGGCACTTCCACCAGCAGTGGAGCAGTGTTCCCCTCTCCATATCCTCTCCAACATAAACTGTCATTGGTGTTCTTGATTTTAGCCATTCTGACAAGAGTAAGATGGTATATCAGAGTTGATTTGATTTGCATTTCCCTAATGGCTAAGGATGTTGAGCACTTTCTTATTTATCTTTAAGTCATTTTAAATTATTGTATTGAGAATTCCCTATTTAGTTTTGTACCCCACCTTTTAATTGGATTATTTGGTGTTTTGGAAACTAGCTTCTTGTGTTCTGTGTAAATATTGGAGATCAGCATTTTGTGGGCTGCTGTTTTGTCTTGTTGACTGTGTCTTTTGCCTTATACAAGCTTCTCAGTTTCAGAAGGTACCATTTATTAATTTTTGATCTCAGTGTCTGTGCTACTGTTGTAATGTTCATAAAGCAGTATCCTGTACCAATTTGTTCAAGGGTACTTCCCACTTTGTCTTCTAATGAGTTCAGTGTGGCTGGATTTATATTGAGGTCTTTAATCCATTTGGACTTAAGTTTTGTGCATAGCAATAGACATGGATTTATCTTCAGTCTTATACATGCCAGCATTCAGTTATGACAGCATCATTTGTTGAAGATGCTTTCTTTGTCCCATTATATAGCTTTAGCTTCTTTGTTAAAATTCAGGTGTTCATAGGTGTGCGAGTTAATACCAGGGTTGTCAATTCAATTCCATTGGTCTTCCTGTCTAATTTTTTTTTTGCCTATACAAGTGTTTTCAGGACTATAGCTCTATAATAGAGCTTGAAGTCAAAATTGGTGATGTTTCAGGAAGTTACATTATTTTACAGGGTTGTTTTGGCTATCCTGGGTCTTTTGTTTCCCCATATAAAGTTTAGTATTGTTCTTCAAGGACTGGGAAGAATTGTGTTGGGATTTTGATGGGGATTGCATTGAATCTGTAGATTGATTTTGGCAAATTGCCATTTTTACTATGTTGATCCTATCTATCCAAGAGCATGGGAGATCTTTCAATTTCTGGTATCTTCTTTAATTTCTTTCTTTAAAGACTCAAAGTTCTTGCTATAGAGGTCTTTCACTTTTTTGGTTAGCGTTACCCCAAGGTATTTTATGTTGTTTGTGGCAATTGTAAAGAGTGTTTCTCTGATTTCTTTCTCAACACAATAATCATCCTAATATAGTAGGGCTACTGAATCTTTTGAGTTAATCTTGTATCCTGCCACTTTGCTGAAGGTGTTTATCAGCTGGAGGAGTTCCCTGGTACAGTTTTTCGGTTCACTTATGTAGACTATTATATCTGCAAACAGTGAAAGCTTGACTTTTTCCTTTCCAATTTGTATCCCCTTGATCTTGTTTTGTTGTCTTATTGCTCTAGCTAGAACTTCAAGGACACTATTGAAGAGATATGGAGAGAGTGGACAGCCTTGTTCCTGATTTTAGAGGAATCCTGTTGAGTTTCTTTCCATTTAGTTTGATGTTGGCTGTTGATTTACTGTATATTGTCTTTATTATGTTCAGGTATGTTCCTGTTAACCCTGATCTCTCCAAGACCTTTATTATGAAGGGGTGTTGGATTTTGTCAAAGGCTTCTTCAGCATCTGGTGTGACTATTCTCTAGTTTCTTCATGTGAGCACTTAGAGCTATGAACTTTCTTCTTTGTACTGCTTTCAAAGTGTCCCATAAATTTGTGTACGTTGTGTCTTCATTTTCATTGAATTCTAGGAAGTTTTCTTTATTTCTTCCTTTATTCTGGAATTGTGCAATTGCAAGTTGTTCAATTTCCAGTTGGTAGGTTTTCTGAGATTTGTGTTGTTGATGAATTCTAACTTTAGAGCATGTGGTCTGATTAGACACAGGAAGTGATTTCAATTTTTTCTACCTGTTGAACTTTGCTATGTAGCCAACTATGAGTTTGATTTTAGAGAAGGTTCCACGTGGTACTGAAAAGAAGGTATATTCTTTTGTGTTTGGCTGGAATGTTCCATAGATATCTATTAATTCCATTTGGTTTATGACTTCTGTTAGTTCCTTTGTCTCTTGGTTATGTTTCTGTATGGTTATCCTGTCCAGTGGTGAGAGTGGGGTGTTGAAGTCTCCCACTAAAACTGTGTAAGGACTTATGTGTGATTTAAGTTTTAATAATGTTTCTTTTACGAAGTGGGTGCCTTTGTTTTGGTGCATAGATGTTCAGAATTAAGATTCTTCCTGATGGATTTTTTTCTGTGATGAATATGAAATAACCTTCTTCATCTTTTTTGATTGATTTTAGTTTGAAGTATAATTTGTTACATTCTAGGATAGCTACACCTGTTTGTCTCTTGAGTCCATTTGATTGGAATATCTTATCCCAACCCATTACTCTGATGTAATGTCTGTCTTTGAAATTGAGGTGTATTTCTTGTATTCAGCAGAAGGATGGATCCTGTCTTTGTATCCATTCTGTTAGCCTGTGTCTTACTGTCTTACTATAGGTGAGTTAAGGCCATTAATATTGAGAGAAATTAAAGACGATTGAGTGCTTATTCGTACTTGTTTTGGATTTGGTGGTGGTGGTGGTATTGTGTGTATGGATTTACAGCTTTTTCTTTCGGCTTTTGGTAAAGTGGGATTGTAGGGGAACCTGTAGCCACGCCTGCTTAGGGGCTGGCTACAGGTCTGCCTGACCATGCCTGGGAGGGTGTGGTCAGGGTGACATAGAGTGAGAGAGTTAGGGCTTTGTTTCATTTCCGTTTCCCTTTCAGCTTGCATACAGACTGTTGCCACACCAGCTGGCAAGGTTGCTCTGTAAGTAAGGCTTTTCCCTATTAAATACCCTTATATTTCTACTTGACTCAGAATTGGTAATTTCCAATTTTATCTGGTGTCAGGAGTGGGATATTGGAAATCTACACCCCATTTGGGACAGCCTGCGGGTTGCACCAGGCCTGCAGCCTAGGCAGGGAAAAGACCCCTCTCTCCATAGGTGCTCCCCGCTCCCAGCTGACCCGCTGCCACTAAGCTGCTCAGAACTGTCTGCCCAGCTTAGAGACTCACACAGATCTCCTATGGTTTTACCACCATGTGCTCAGGAATAGCTCAGACTGCAGCCTACCCACGCCCAGAGGCCTCCAGCCCTTAAACTGAGCAGGCCTCGGGAGTAGTCTCGTCTTTCAGCAGGGTCCGTGCATGGGCCTTAAAGCCGTATCTCTTTCAGTGGTTGCGGCCACAAGTCCGTATACTCTCTAAGATAAGTACAACCGCTTTTGTGACCTCTCTCCACAGCTGCCACCAACCACTACCAAACGCCGTGGACTAACTGAACGCCTGTGCTACCTGCTGGTCAAAGATAGTTACTACATCTGGAGTAGAAATCAGGTAAAATTATGGCGAAATATTTATCATTTGCTCAAATTGGTAATATTTTTGCTTATTACCTGAATTCAATGTTTGAGGAGGATGCTAATCAGCCAATTACTGGCCTGTATGCCATAATGGCAGTTAGCCTGGTGGTATCAATAATATTTCTAGCCAGAGGGCTAAGGAACAGGGATAAGGATAACCTAACCACCTACTTACAGGAAATAACAGCTTTACGAGAAGAGGTTTTGGAGAACAGATTAGGTCAGACCACATTGTACAGCAAGTGGAACAGAAATTGGATAATATTTATGATAAGATAAACACAGAGAGAACCTCCATGTCTGAGGCCTTAGAGGCTAGGCTGTCAAAAGACAGTGACGAGCTAAAGAATATCTGTAGCCAGCTAGAAACTCAGATTAGGCAATGTTACCCAACAACTAGATGCAAAGTTGCAAAATACCCAGGATACGGTTAAAGAATTGTACAATACCATTCAATCAATTATTAAAGCATCCAAGGTAGCAGATTAGAAATTTGAGTCTAGATTTGAATGTTTGGAAGATAATTTACAGTACAGGGCTGATAGATTACATAGGTCCATACGGTTGATTGCTGATGACTCAAAATCAGCAAATCATGACCTTGAATCTAGACTCCAATACCTAGAAGGCAGTTTCCATGCCATCCAGATGCTGCCTAAGGATGATCATATTAAAGACCTAGAAAAACATGTAGATGAGCAGTTAGAGCAATTTACAGATTCACTAACATGCTTGGAATCTTTTATGATTAAGGTCATTGGGATGCTGATTGTTTACTCATCTTTTCTAATTCCAGCATTCCCTCAGACTGCTGCCATGCCAGCTGGCTAGGTTGCTCTGTAAGTAAGGCTTTTCCCTATTATATTTCTACTTGGCTCCGAATTAGTAGTTTCCCACTTTATGGGATTATCTATTACCTATGTTTTTGTGAGTGTATTTAAGTTCCTTAGATTTGAGTTTTCCTTCCAGTAGTTTCTTTAGGGCTGGATTAGTGGATATGTATTGCTTCAATTTGGTTTTGTTGTGGAATGTCTTGTTTTCTCCCTCTATAGTGATTGAAAGCTTTGTGGGTATAGTAGTCTGGACTGGTATCCATGTTCTCTTAGTGTATGTAAAATATCCATCCAGGACCTTCTGGCTTTCAGAGTTTTCATGGAGAAGTCAGGTGTAATTCTGTTACTTTTGCCTTTATATGGTACTTGTCCTTTTTCCTTTCCTGCACTTTATATTCTTTCTTTATTCTGTATGTTTGGTGTTTTGATCATTATGTGATGAGGGGATTTTGTGGCTAACTCTATTTTGTGTTCTGTAGGCTTCTTGTACTTCCATTGGCATGTGTTTATTTAGACTGGGAAAGTTTTCTTCTATGATTTTGTTGAATATGTTTTCTGCAATTTTGAGTTGGATTTCTTCACCTTCTCCTATACCTATTATTCTTAGGTTTGGCCTTTTCTCAGTGTTACACATTTCCTGGATATTTTGTTAGTGATTTGTTGGAATTAGTATTATCTTTGCTTGATGAATCTATTTCTCCTAGTTTATCTTCAGTGCCTGAAATTCTCTTTTCTATCTCTTTTATTCTGTTGGTTGTGTTTGCATCTGTAGTTCCTGATTGTTTACCCATCTTTTTAAATTCCAGCATTCCCTCAGACTGTGTTTTTAGTATTCTCTCTACGTTGGCTTTCAAATCTTGCACTGTTCGAATTGTTTGTTGCAATTTTTGGTTTGTCTTTTCTTCCATTTCTCTGAAGGATTTTCTCATTTCCTCTCTTAGGGTCTCTATCATCTGCATGAAGTTTTTTCTTTTTTTAGGTCGTTCTCTTCTGCTTCATCTGTGTTGGGATGTTCAGGTCTTTCTGGTGTAGAGTTCCTAGACTCTGGTGGCAACATATTGTTTTTTTCTGTTGTTGGATATGTTATTATATTATCATCTTCCCATCTCATCTTCCATTGGGTGCAGGTGGTGTCTCTTCCTGTTCTGATTGATGTATACAGGCCCAAGCTTCTCTTCCAGTGGGTGCAAGAGAGTCCAATACTCTACTGGGTGTCATGGTGGATGCAGGCAGGTCTGAGGCCCTCCCTCTCCAGGTTGGTCTGAGCAGGACTACCACAGGGATGTCAGCAGACTCAGGGTTGCTTGGTCTTCAGGTGCAAAGTGGACCTGCCTTTGCCCTGATTGGGGGTGGGTATAGTCTAGTGATCTCAGCAGATTCAGGGTTACTTGGTTCTTAGGGGTGGAGTTGACCTGTCTGCAGACCCCAGGACAGGAGTTCCCAGAGTGGGCAGGCAGAGTTTTTGCCCAAGGCAAGGACTGAAGCTCTCCTTTGCCCTGAATAGGGGTGGGAATAGCCCAGGGATATCAGAAGATTCAGGGTTGCTTGGTCCTCAGGGGCTGAGTTGATCTGCCTGCAGATCCCAGGACAGGAGTTCCCAGAGTGTAGACTCTTCCTCTTAAAGACCTCCCTGACTCTCCAAAGTAATCTGCGATAAGGGGGTCAAATCTTTAATGTATGGAGCATGGAGGTCCATTTCAGATCAAAGCTATCACCAAAAATTTACTCATTAATATTAGCTGCTCAATGTCACAGTTTTACACATGTATACCTTATAGCAGTATATCTCTGTTTTATTCTCTTCATATATATTTTACATTCATTTTAATGCTCTATGCTTCAAAAACATTATATGGGCATTAAAAATCAAATACTTTTTGCTGGTAGGAATGCAATCTTATAGAGCCATTATAGAAATCTATATGGCAATTCCTCAGAAAATCTGGAATTGATCTAACTCAAAAACATCTATATCAGTCTTGGACATATAACAAAAGGATGCTCCTTCATAACACAAGGATTTATTCATAATAGCCAGAAACTAAAAACAATATACATATCCCTCATCTGAGGCATGGATAAAAAAAATGTGATAAATTTATACAATGGAGCATTACTCAGCTATTTTTTTTAAAAATGACATCATAAAAATTTCAGGCTTTTTCTGGAAGGAGATGTGCCCTTATGAAATGCAGCTGTTATCAGTATGGACCTGTGTGCATGTCTGTGCATTGCGTGCGTGTGTGTGTGTGTGTGTGTGTGTGTGTGTGTGTGTGTGTGTGTGTGTGTGTGTGTGTGTGTGTATGTGTGTGTGTGTGTGTGGGTGGGTGTGTGTGTGTGTGCGCGCGCGCGCGTGCGTGCATGAATGTATGTTGTTTATGTCCATTGGGCTAGCATCCATCACAGCTTTCTCTCCTTCCTTGTTACTGTCTTTTCACTATAATATAAATGTTAGATTTTTCTGAATTCATCTCTGCACTTAACCATCCCTTCATCCATCCTTCCATTTCTATATCTCATATTTTTCTTTCTTATTTTGGAATAGTTACTGTATGTGAACTTCTAAATTTCTAATTCTGTTTTCAACAATATTCACAAATTATTACAAGGACAATTTTACTTTTTTAAAGTAATTGATATATGGCATTTGTTTAATAAACATAGGTTTTTTCAATTACTCATAGTTACATACCCATTTCCCCATTCCCTCACCCTGCCCTCCTCCCATGTTCTCCACCCAACCCATCACAACCAACCCCACAACTCCTCTCCAGGGAGAGTGAGGCCCTCTGCCAAGGACCTTCAAAGTCTGTCATATTGTTTGGGGGAGGGTCTAGAACCTCCTTGCTGTATCTGGGCTGAAATACTATCCCTCCATAGGGAATGGGTTCCCAAAGTACATTTGTGCTTTAGGGTTAAAGACTGGCTCCAATGTTAGAGGAGTCATAGACTGTTTTGGTCTCCTGGCTGGTAGCCACATTTAGAGAGTTTGGTTTGGTCCAATGCTGTTTCCCCAGCTTTATGACTAAGATCTCCATTCTATCAGTAGATCAGGTCCACTGTTTCTGCAGGTCTCTCCATCCAGGTCTTGGCTCCCTTGCTCAACCTTCCTCCCTCTCCACAACTGAATTCCACTACTATGGTCCAGTGCTTAGCTATGGGTGTCTGTTTCTACTTCAAAAAGCAACTGGATGAAGACTCTCCTTCCTTTCCCTGCCCCCAGACTCCAATTTGGTCAGGGGTTCTTGTCCCCATGCCCTTCTTCAAGGTACTATGCAAGCTTCTCTTGGGTTCCTCCTTGTTTCCTAGCTCCTCTGGCAGTGTGGAATGTAGGCTAGTGATACTTTGCTCTATGTCTAAAAATCAAAAATGAGAGAGTACACACCATGTTTATCTTCTTGTGATTGGGTTACTTCACTGAGGATGGTTACTTCTAGTTAAATCCATTTGCCTGCGAATTTCAAGATTACATTGTTATTTTCTGTTGAGTAGTACACCATTGTATAAATGTACCACATTTTCTCTATCCATTCTTCAGTTGAGGGACATCTAGGTTGTTTCCAGGTTCTGGCTATTACAAATAATGCTTCTATGAACAAAGTTGAACATTTGTCCTTATTGGATGAGTGTGCATTCTTTGGGTATATGCCCAAGAGAGGACTTGCTGGACCTGGGGTAGACTGATTCCCATTTTCCTGAAAACTTCCATACTACTTTCCAAAGTGGCTGTACAAGTTCACACTCCCACCAGCAATGGAGGAGAGTTTCTCTTTCTCCACATCCTCTGCAGCATAGATTGTCATTGGTTTTATTGATTTTATTCATTCTGACAGGAGTAAGATGGTATCTCAGAGTGATTTTGAGTTGCATTTCCCTGCTGGCTAAGGATGATTACACTTTCTCAAGTGTCTTTCAGCCATTTTGGATTCCTCTATTGAAAATTCTCTATTAAGTTCTGGACTCCATCTTTTAATTTCATTGTTTGGTGTTTTGCTGGCTAGCTTCTTGAGTTCGTTTTATATTTTGGTGATCAGTCCAAATGTGGGGTTGATGAGTATCTTTTCCCATTCTGTGGGCTGGTGTTTTGTCTTGCTGACTGTGTATTTTGCTTTGCAGAAGCTTCTCAGTTTCAGGAGGTCCCATTTATTAATTGTCAATCTCAATGTTTGAGCTACTGGTATTATGTTCAGAAAGCAGTCTCCTGTACCAATTTGTTCAAGGGTGACACCTCCCTTCTCTTCTAGGATATTCAGTGTGGATGAATTTATATTGAGGTCTGTGATCCATTTGGATTTAAGTTTAGTACATGGCAATACATATGCATCAATCTGCAATCTTCTACATGCCCTATTCCAGTTATGCCAGCACCATTTTCTGAAGAAGCTTTCTTTCTTCCATTGTATAAATTTAGCTTCTTTGTCAAAAATCAGGTGTTCGTAGGTGTGTGGGTTAATATAAGGGTTTTCAATTTGATTCCATTGGTCAGCCTCTCTATTTTTGTGCCAATACCAAGCTGTTTTCAGGACTATGGATCTATAATAGAGCTTGAAGTCAGGGATGGTGATAACTCCATAGGTTCCTGTATTGTACAGGGTTGTTTTGGCTATCCTGGGTTTTTTTGTTTTTCTATATGAAGTTGAGTACTGTTCTTTCAAGGTCTGTGAAGAATTGTGTTGGGATTTTGATGGGAATTGCACTGAATCTGTACATTGCTTTTGGCAAGATTGCCATTTCTACTATGTTGATCTTACCAGTCGAAGAGCAAGAGAGATCTTTCTATTTTCTGGTATATTCTTTAATTTCTTTCTTTAAAGACTCAAAATTCTTACTATACAGATCTTTCTAATTTTTGGTTAGTGTTACCCCAAGATATTTTATGTTCTTAGTTGCTATTGTAAAGGGTGCTGTTTCTCTGATTTCTTTCTCAGCACATTCATCTTCTGTATATAGTAGCGCTACTGATTGTTTTGAGTTAATCTTGTATCCTGCCACTTTGTAGAAGGTGTTTTTCAGCTGTAGTAGTTTCCTTGGTAGAGTTTTTCGGGTCACTTGTATAAACTATCATATCATCTGCAAATAGTGAAAGTTTGACTTTTTCCTTTCCAAATTGTA
The DNA here is from genome assembly GCF_003668045.3 of Cricetulus griseus. Lineage (NCBI taxonomy): Eukaryota > Metazoa > Chordata > Mammalia > Rodentia > Cricetidae > Cricetulus > Cricetulus griseus. The sequence continues at coordinate 67,258,460 of NC_048595.1, read as the reverse complement.
TCCCCTTGATCACATTTTGTTGTCTTATTGTTCTAGCTAGGACTTCAAATACAATATTGAAAAGATATGGCAAGAGTGGACAGCCTTGTCTTGTTCCTGATTTTAGAGGAATAGACTTGAGTTTCTCTCTGTTTAGTTTGATCTTGGCTGTTGGTTTGCTGTATATTGCTTTTATCATGTTTATGTATGTTTCTTTTATTCCTGATCTCTCCAAGACCTTTGCCATGAAGGGATGTTGGATTTTGTCAAAGGCTTTTTCCGCAACAATGGAAATGATCATGTGTTTTTTTCTTTTCCAGTTTGTTTATATGGTGGATTACATTAGTGGATTTTTGTATGTTGAACTATCCCTGCATTCCTGGGATAAAGCCCACTTGATCATGATGCATGATTTCTCTGATGTCTTTTTGGATTCAATTTTCAAGTGTTTTGTTGTATATTTTTGGGTCGATGTTCATGAGGGATATTGGTCTGTAATTCTCTTTTTTCCTTTATTTCTTTTTGTGGCTTGATGACCAAGATAATTGTAGCCTCATAAAAAGAGCTTGGCAATGTCCCTTCTGCTGCTATTGTGTGGAACAATTTGAGGAGTACTGGTATTAGCTCTCCTTTGAATTTCTGGTAGAATTCTGCAATGAATCCATCTGGGTCTGTGTTTTTTTTGGTTGGTAGATTTTTGATGACTGATTCTGTTTCATTAGGGGGTATAGGTCTGTTTAACTTGCTTAACTGTTCTTGATTTAATTTTGGTAAGTGATATCTATACAGAAAATTGTTCATTTCCTTTAGATTTTCAAATTTTGTGGAGTACAGGTTTTCAAAGTATGACCTGATGATTCTCGGGATTTCTTCAGTGTCTGTTGTTATGTCCCTCTTTTCATTTCTGATTTTGTTAATTAGCATGCTCTCTCTCTGCCTTTTGGATAATGGTTTGTCTATCTTGTTGACTTTCTGGAAGAACCAACTCTTTGTTACATTGAGTCTTTGTAGGGTTTTCCTAGTTTCTACTTTATTGATTTCAGCCCTCAGTTGGATTATTTCCTGGTGTCTACTCCTCTGGGGACTGCTTGCTTCCTTTTGCTCTAGAGCTTTCAGTTGCACTGTTAATTCTCTAATGTGACTATTTTCCAGTTTCTTCATGTGGGCATGCAGTGCTATGAACTTTCCTCTTGGCACTGCTTTCAAAGTGTCCCGTAGTTTTGGGTAGGTTGTGTCTTCATTCTCATTGAATTCTAGGAAGCCTTTAATTTCTTTTCTTATTTCTTCCTTGGCCCCGGAATGGTCCTATTGCACATTATTTAATTTCCATGAGTTTGTAGGGTTTCTACAATTTGTGTTGTTGTTGAATTCTAACTTTAAAGCATGGTGGTCTGATAAGATACAGCGGATTATACCAATTTTTTTTGTATCTGTGTAGGTTTCCTACATTGCCGAGTATGTAGTCAATTTTAGAGAATTTTTCCATGTGGTGCCGAGAAGAAGGTATAATCTTTTGTGTTCTGGTGGAATGTTCTATAGATATCTGTTAAACCCAATTGGGTAAAAACATCTCTAAGTTCTCTTGTTTCTTTGTTAAGTTTCTGTCTACTGGTCCTATCTAGTGGTGAGAGCAGGGTGTTGAAGTCTCCTACTATAAGTATGTGATATTTTCTGTGTGACTTGAGCTTTAGTAATGTTTCTTTTACAAATATGGGTGTCTTTGTATTGGGGCATAGATGTTCAGGATTGAGACTTCATCTTGATGGGCTTTTCCTTTGATCAGTATGAAATGTCTTTCTTTATCTCTTTTGATTGATTTTAGTTTGATGTCTAATTTGTTAGATATTAGGATGGCTACACCAGCTTGTTTCTTGCGTCCATTTGATTGGAAAATCTTTCCCAACCCTTTATTCTGAGGTACCATCTGTCTTTGAAGTTGAGCTGCATTTCTTGTATACAGCAGAAGGATGGATTCTGTCTTCATATCCATTCTGTTAGCCTGTATCTTTTTAGAGGCAAGTTAAGAACTTTGACATTGAGTGATATTAATGACCATTGATTGTTGATTCTTGTTTGTTTTGAATTTTTTTGTTGGTGGTGTTATTGTGTGTGGATTTCCTCTCTCTTTTTTTTTTGGTGTTTGGTAAGGTGGAATTATCTATGACTATGGTTTTTTGAGCATAGCTATCTTCATTACATTGGAGTTTTCCTTCCTTTAATTTTTGTATGGCTGGATTTGTGGATATGTATTGCTTAAATCTGGTTTGTCATGGAATATCTTGTTTTCTCCTTCTATAGTGATTGAAAGCTTTGCTGGATAGAGTAATTTGGGCTGGCATCTATGATCCCTTAGGGTTTCTAGAACATCTAATCAGCATCTTCTGACTTTCAAAGTTTCTATTGAGAAGTCAGGTGTAATCCGGATAGGTCTGCCTTTGTATGTTACTTTTCCTTTACTTTGCTGCTCTTAATATTTTTTCTTTATTCTGTAAGTTTGGTGTTTTGATTATTATGTGCCAAGGGGACTTCTTTTTGTGGTCCAATCTATTTGGTGTTCTGTAAGCTTTCAGAACTTTCTGAAAGCTTACATAGGCATATAGTGTACTTTCATAGGCATATCCTTCTTTAGGTTGGGGAAATTTTCTTCAATGATTTTGTTGAATAAGTTTTCTGTACCTTTGAGCTGAATTTCTTCACATTCTTCTATACCTATTATTCTTAGGTTTGGTCTTTTCATGGTTTCCCATATTTCCTGGATATTTTGTGTTGGGGATTTGTTGGACTTGAGATTTTTTTTTGTTCAACGACTCTATATCCTCTAGAGAGTCTTCAACACCTAAGATTCTCTCTTCCATCTCTTGTATTCTATTGGTTATGCTTATATCAGTGGTTCCTGATTGTTTACCCAGCTTTTCTATTTCCATTCTGTGTTTCATTCTGTGTTTTCTTTATTGTTTCTAATTCTGCTTTCAAACCATGAACTGTTTGGATTGTTTCCTTCACTTGTTTGGTTGTTTTTTCTTGGTTTTCTTTAGATTCTTTAAGAGATTTGTTTATTTCTTGATTTTTTGGGGGGATTGTATTTTCCTCCATTTTGTGTAATTTTTTTTGCTTGTTTTTTTTCTTTTATTTCTTTAAGGAATTTTCTTGTTTCCTCTTTAATGGTCTCTATCATCTTCATAAGATAATTTTTAAGGTCCATCTCTTCTTCATCCTCTACATTGGGCTTTTCAGTTCTTCCTGTGTGGAGTCCCTAGATATTGGTGGTATCCTAGTGGTCTTTCTGTTGTTGAGTGTGTTTTTACTATGTCGTCTTTCCATCTCTTCTTCCAATGGGTACAGGTGGTATCTCTCCCTCTTTTAGGTGGCAGGCAGAGGGCTCAGGCTCAGGCAGCAGCCAGAGGGCAGAGGGCAGTTGGTAGACAAGAGTGAGGTGTGTTCAGACTCAGGGTGGGCCTCTGTTCTGGGCAGGTCCACTCTTGTCTGGGGGGGTCAGATGGGGTTGATGGGGGAGGTTGGGGGGCAGAGCAGCACCCAGACTCACCTGAGGCTAGGGTGTCAGCCAGAGGACAGAGGGCAGAGTGTGGACAGTAGTGAGGTGTGTCTAGACTCAGGGCAGGCCTTCCAGTCTGGGCAGGTACACTCTGAAGCACAGGCACCAGCCTGAGGACAGGGTGCAGAGTGTGGACTGGGGTGAGGTGTGTCCAGACTCAGGGCAGGCCTTCCAGTCTGGGCAGGTCCACTCTTGTCCAAGATGGGGAGGTTCAGGCAGAAGCAAGCAGGACAGAGTTTACTGTGTTTTTTTTATACTAGACTGCTATTAACCTTTCTATATGTAAATTTATTTTTAAATTTTAATGACCTGAGCCAGGGTTGGTCGGGCATGTCTTTAATCCCAGCACTTGGGAGGCAGAGGCAGAGGATCTCTGTGAGTTCGAGACCAGCCTGGCCTACAAGAGCCAGTTCCAGGATAGGCTCCAAAGTCACAGAGAAACACTGTCTAGAAAAACAAAAACAAAACAAATTAATGACCTGAAATCCAAATTTGTTTATTTACTTATTATTATAAATTGTTTCTAACTTGTAATTCAATCAGCAGGACTTTCAAACAAATAAAAACACACATCATAAATTTTTTAAAAAATTGAATAGGTAAGAATAAAATTAAAACATTCCTCAACAAAATAAAACATAAAGAAAGTATGGGTAGTCACATGATATCAGAGATAAATAACACTGAACTATTGGTTATGGCATTAGTCACATTAGAGTACTGACTTCATCATGAGGTGAATTTACTTTGCAAATAAATTTGAACACCTCTTCTGAATAAAGACCTAAAATGTTGCTTTTGTAAAAGAAGAGCATAGAAACAGTGCATTATTTTGTATCTTCTATAGAACAAAAATAATGTCAGAGAGGACACTGAATATAGCTTTTGGTAAAAGCTAAAGCATTACTAAGTACCCTCATTAATACATCACAATCTAAGCTCTTCAAATCAGAAAAAAGAGTGATAAATTGCTAATGCATTTTAGAGGGTTCAGTGAGTGATCACAACACATAAAAGAAATTTCAAAAATACAGATATGAAGAAGATTAAAGATTGTTGTAAATGTTTTGAAAGAAGGGAAAATGTACAAACAAATCCATTAGGTAGCACAAAAATTACAATTACCTTTGATTGACATCACCCCAGCACAGAGGAACATTTTTGGAAGCTATTTTCAGTGGTAATATATAATTTATTATGTTATACATTAATACCCTACAGTTTCACACTAGCAAACGTAGAATGATCTTAAGTATGGTATGAGAACTTAATAAGGTAAAATGAGCATCTACCTTTATACCTTATCATACACACAGACGTTATCTGCTTTATTGCAAAGTCCAAAGGGACTTCATTAGCACAGTTTCTTCATCACAATCTGTTTGAAAACACGTGAAAGTAGGTAGGAGCATAGATTTGGAAAAAAATAATGTTGGAAGCTTGAAAGAGCATGAAAGAAATATAGAATAATCTCCACTGGAAAAAAATCCATCTTGTAATTTAAAAGAGATAACAGTAAGCCAAAAACAGGGTCATGCATTTTAGATGTTCTTTGGTGTGGATCAAAGTATGCAAAAGAATTATTAAACTTTGAAGTTGAGTTTTCTGCTGCAATTCACAGACCCAAAGTATGTTCATTTTCAGTTCAATTTAATGAATTTCTTATTTATTACTGAGTAATAGATCCAACCCTGTTGACTCACATATAAATGAGAATGTGTCACATTTGTCTTCCTCTGCTTGGAATCCAGTACTATGCATTTACCTGCATATTCTATAATTTCATCTTTTTTACAACTCAGCAGAGCTCAATTTTGTATAAGTACTGAAATTTTATTTTTCATTCATCACTTCATGGGCATGTAGATTATTCCAGTGTCGTAGCTTTTGTGAGTACATCAGAAATGAACATAGATAAGCATGTGACTGTGTTGTAGGATACAGTGTCTTTTGGACATATGCCCAGGAGTGATATATGGTTTCATAAGGCATATTTTCTACCATTTAAAAACACTTCATACTGATTTTCATAGTGCCTGCTTCAGTTCATACTACCACCAACAGGCATGGACAGTTCTTTCTTCGCATCTTTGCTAACATTTGAAAACTTTTGTTTCCTTAATCTTACCCATTCTGACTGAGGTAAGATAAAATCTCAAATAACTTTTAATTTGTATTTCCTAGCTGGCCCCATAAACTTCCCAAACCACACAGCTGTCATCCACATTCAGAGGGCCTAGTTCAGTCCTATGCAAATTCCCCAGGTGTCAGTCTGGAGACAGTGAGCTCCCACTAGCTCCAGTCAGCTGTTTCTGTGGCTTTCCCCATCCTGGTTTTGATCCCTTTGCTCATATTATCACTATCCCTCTCTTCAACTATATTTCTGGAGCTCAACCCAGCGCTTAGCTGTGGATCTCTGCATATGCTTCCATCAGTTCCTGGATGAAGGTTCTATGATGATAATTAAGGTAGTCATCAGACTGATTATAGGGGAAGGACAGTTCAGGCACCCTCTCCACTAGTGCTTATGGTCTTAACTGGGTCATCCTGGTGAATTCCTGGGAGTTTCCTCAATGCTAGGTTTCTCACTAATGCCATAATGGTTCCCTCTATCAAGATAGCTTTCCTTGCTGTCACTCTCTTTCCTAATCAAACTTGATCATTCCTTTCCTTCCTGTTTCCTCTCCTGCCCTTCCTCCCATTCCCTCTCTCTTCCAACCCTCCCCCCTCATTCTCCTGATTTATTGGGAATATCTTATTTATTTCTTACAATTCTACACTGACTCTAGATGACTGCTGAATTTGTCCTCTGTTTAATTTACCTTTGATGAGCATTTACATAACATGCAAGTACCTTCATATTCTTTGCTCCTTCATAGAGATCTATCCACATACTTCCCAAAATAGCCTTCTAACCAGTGTTACAGTCATATTCATCTCCATCCATCTAAACATTGGTATAGGCCATGAATCAGGAAATAATCACACATCTTACAATTTCCCCATCCAAGCAAAATGCAATCAGATGTGTATTGCCCATTCTGTTTACTGCGAAGACTTTCCTTCACTGTGCCTTTCAGTGCTGTCCCAGAAAAGGTTGGTGATGCTGTGGCTATCCACATCTGGGTGGTACCTAAATAACATACAGGACTTTCAGCAAACCAGGTCCTAGACCTGTTTTCCCATCACATCACAAGAACCATGGGTATATGTTTAGAAATAGAAGGCGCTGTAAGAGGAGCAGAAACCACAGGCACTGGGGCAACTTCTTCAAGTAGCTTGTCTGTGCCCTCAGGATCTGCCTGACTCCACTCTCATATATACCACTTTCATTTAATAATGAATTGCTGTTGTTCACATCCTACTTTATGGCTTAGTGGATCAGGTAATACACAGCTTATGATAGGCAGCTTAGGTCACAGGGTAACTTGGTGGTCCATTTCATACATTCAATTTCAACTAATTATAAAACAAGAGCTATTGCCGAAGGAAGAACAGTTGCCTACAGGTGGTGGTAAAACCTTGCTCAAAAATCCCAAGGGTCTTCTCTTTGATTTGTCTACAGGGTTCTGCCAAAGGTTACAAATACTATGACTATCTGGTACTGACAATTAAAGAACCATCAGATCTGTGGGATTATCTGGTCCAAGTGGTAGAACAGCTTGTACCTGTTGAAGAGCTTTCTTCTGTTCCAGGCCCCAGTCAAAGGTAGACAGTTTGTGGACAGTTTACTGCATAATTCTGGGCTTGACTCTGGGAGTAACTGTGCTACATGTTCTCCTTGAATTCTCTAGGTTAGCCACACTGCTGGCCTGAACAAGTCACAGTAGGACATGAAGTTTAATATTACATATTTGCATAACTTTTCTGGGAAGAATGATTTTAACCATAATAGATTTTTTCAAAATGCTTTTATATAGATGGTATCAAGTTAATGGGATCATTCAAGAAACAGGCAATGATGCAGAATCATAGATACCCATCAGTTAACTATGGCAATACCCTAAGAAATTAAGAGAGACAGACATAAGGACAAGGGACAAACAATGCAGACTACTCAGAGTAAGTTTCCAGATTATGTTGCCTATAGGATAAATGGGAAAACTTGGTATGTCCCCAGAGAAGATAGAGCAGTACAAAATATATATTGGATTGATCTTGTTCTGGCTAGTGAGTTGATCATAAGAACCCAGAGTCGACCAGATGTAAATAATACCCATAAGAGACAAAACTCTCTCACCCTGAATGATGCTGTAACCACATTGCTGTCAACTGGGTATACTGTTCTGCCTGTAGGTGTGCCTAGTTAGAAAAAGTTCCTTTATAGCTTGCAAGACTTCTTATGCTTCCCAAGATAGAGAAATAGATGAAAAAGTTAATGGCTGCCTGTGGGGGAGTTGGGAGGCAAAAGAGGAAGAAGCAGGGAACACAATGGTAATTATTGTAACAATTTTTATAAACATAGGAAGTAAAATCTGGTTGTAAAACTGTTCATGCAAACAACTGAAACTGTATAAATAAATATGGTTCAAGCTATCCAGAGCCACTTGCTTGAACAACAGGTGGTCACAATTTCTTCTTAGAACTGACTCTTCACATTCATCCCAGACCCACAAACCTGTTAGGAGCAAGACTACCCACTGAGGTCATGTTAGGGACGGATGTGAAAAAAGCTAAAAGTAAAACTCTTAAGTATTTAATGAATTCCATCCCCAGGGAGACCTAGATTTCCTTTCATTCAAGGGATTCTAGATCTGGAAACTAGATTAAATCTGGAAATTGATTTATAGACAGTTATTTCATTGCTACCATCCAATGCAGCCTTTCATTCATGTGTTTCAGATTTTTTCTGCTTATACATATTGAGCAAAACATAGAAGTCTTCTTATATATTCCATTTCTGGAAACTCCATTAGGCAGTACCCAACATCCATACATGTCATACCATTATAAAATCACTCTGCCTGTGTTACCTATTATAGGTATGGCCATTATAGAAAGTGCTTTGCCTTTTTCTGCTCATTATGATGACAACACTCTCTTTGGCTTTGGTGATTCAGAGCAGCCACCTGGCTCCTGTTAATACAAGGCCCAATTAAACCCATTACATTTAATTGATCCAACTGAGCAGCAGTGTCTCCAATGCTAAGATCTGGCACATGGAGAGTAGCAATGATAAAGCTCTTCAAATCTACTAGTGGCCTTCTCATCATTTTTTTTTGTCTTGTAGCATTAGTAAAGGCCATGTTTTCTGAGTTCTCCCATTTTTATGAATTAGGTTTTACATAGTATTCCCACTCCAAAATTCCAATTTCCCTAAGCCTTAAAATCTCTTCAAAATAGGCATCTCTAGCTCTTTTTTCAGGAGGTTATCTTTTAACAAATGCTTCATGTAACTTATCAAACAAACTTTTGACACCTTTTATACTGTGCCAACTGCATATCAATAAGTGCAGTCTGATCCAATATGCTATTCATTTCCACATTATCCCATATCCTTAAAATCCATTCCCACACATATCCCCCAGATTTCTGCTTAAAGGAATTAGCAATCTTGTTAAAACTCTCTAGTGGTGTAATGCTTTGTCTCATGGATTTCCTATCTCCCTTATAGGAGCCTGTTTGTCTGTTTAGGCTGGAGTCTGGTGATAGGTATAATTGCAACTACTCATGGAGGTTGTCAGTATTATCTTGTTGTCATAAAAGGATGTCAGTATTATCTTCCCAGGCATCTCCTTCAAGTGAGGTCACTACCAGTTTGGCAGACAAGGAAGGATTAACAAAATCAGGCAAAATAGAGGAGGCAATATTGTAAAGGGTATATTTTGGGATGCATCTTCTTCTATAAGTGGAGTAACTAAATGAACCCTACATAACCTGAAGGTTCAAAATCCACAGGTTAATAGGCTTCTTCTAAACAAATCCATCCAAAGTTACTGGATGCTACTCTTCACCAATAAGTGCTCTTACTTTAACTCCATCACTCTCCAAGGCTGGGACTTCAAATTTAGTTGTAATTCAGCTGATTTACAACTTTCTATAATGGCCATACCTATAATAGGCAACACAGGCAGAATGATTTTATAATGGTATGACATGTATGGATGTTCTTATAATGAGTGCTTGGGTTGGATTTTTGGCAACTTGAACTCTATGAGTACTGGAGAAAATATTTTCTTCCAGTTCCTACTTAGAAACCCTATTGTACATGATAAAAGTTCATATGAATTGACAGAGACCAAGGAGACATGCACAAGTCTGTACAGGTCTTTACCAGGTCCTCTGTTTACATATTATGGCTTCTAGTTTAGTGTTTATGGATTTCCTGAGTGTGCAAAGAAAAAAGTCAGTGATTTTTGTGCCTTCACTTGGGCTCCTACATTCATGTTTTTTGTCTTATTCAACTCTGATTTTCTTAGTTTTTATTATATTAAAAAGAAACCCCAATATAAACACTGTTTATATAAATCTAGAGCAAGTTAATTTTTTTTCACTGACCTCATTGTCAGTTTATCCAGGGATCCAGCATCATTATTTTCCTCAATTTTCCTCAAACTTTGTAAGATTTTCTGAACAGAATCCCCAGATTTCTAGTACCTTAAAATAACCCTATGAAATATTTCAAATCATGGTCTTTCAGTTTTCCCTGGGCTATTTAAGGAGTCTTCTCTAATAGTGAACTGTGCCAGTGAACTGTAGAGCTCGTCCCATGTACTTTAAAAGTTCACTTTTACTTCTATTTGTCTAGAAATTCTCATGGTACCACAACCTGTATTTTCTGGCCTCTGTAAAGGAAAATAACCAATATGGATCTATTAGATTGATTTATTGTCTGTTGTCTTTGTAGTTTAATAATGGTTGTATCCTTACAGAAACATGTACATTTTTAGTTCATGCGCGTAGATGGCTCAACAGTCACATTCTTTCACTGGAGTCGCAGAAAAAATCCTGGAGAGCTGCCAATTTTCAGTCTATGTCAGAATCCCAAAGAGTTTGAGTCAGAAATATGCATAAGAATGCCTTAGCAACAGGACAGATGAACTTTCCAGTGAATAAGGACAAGCAGACAAAAGGGTCTTTCTCTCATGTTCTTGTATTTAAGCTCACATTACTGGGTATGGCCCAGATTTGGGTGGTTATTTCAGCTTCAAATAATCTGTGAAAATCCCTAATAGTAGTTCCAACAGCTTGTCTTTGAGTTGAATCCAGATGTACTCAAGTCTACAACAAAGGGTAGACACAACAGGGAGTTCCTATTCTGGTCCTGTCACCTCAGACTTCTGTGATCCTCTTTTCTTCATTGACTTCCCTTTCTCTACATTTACATGTTTCTCCTCTGTAGTTTTATGAGCACTATGTTCTAAACTTGGTGTTTGAAATTCTCCTTTTGCCACAATTAATAGGGATTAATATATATGGCATCCCAAAGTTCTACCATGTCCAGGTCATACACACTTTATGTTTCAGACTGACCTTTATTAAATGACTGAATTATCACATTTTGTCTTTAAAGCTAATATTCTTTTGTCCACATAATCTATTTCAATGGAAAATCTTGCCACTGAATATCTTATTTGACCTGTATGTTTTTCATTTTCATTGTCATTTTGGTTTGGCTTTTCTTAAGTATTATTTTCTATTTATTAAATTCAATTTTGTATGGTTAACTGACTTCCTGGTTTCATTTGGCTGTTCGTGTTGACTTAGAAAATGTTGTAGGCCTCTTTGACTTGTTTTATCACATTAACCATTATGCATTTTAAGTTCTGCATATGAAATTTTATTTACATCATTTTAAAACTTAAAATAACACTTGTTTCTATTTTTATATAAGAATTTTTCTGTTTGTGTGATATATGTATGTCTCTTACTCCAGGAGGCAAGAAGAGGGCACTTGTTCATTTGATCCCCCGGAACTAGAGTTGAAGATGTTTATAATGTCAGTCCTGGCTAGTAAACCCAGAACCTCTTCAAGTGCATGAAGTTCTCTTAACCAATGAGCTTACTCACCTAGCCCTCATCTAGGTCATTTTGATAAGGCATCATTGCTATGGGATTGGTAATTTATGGAAGAGCTGAGTTGTTTGGACTTTTCACATTACTTTTGGTGCTGGAATCTTTGCATCTTTGTTTAGGTGTGTGTGCTGCATTGGTAGAAGTAACAGTAGCAAGTCCATTCTGATGGTAGAGAGACAGTGCTTGGGTCTGATGATAGAGGAGATTTGCTGTGACTTTGAAATAATCAATTTTGGAACTGCAGAAGTAGATGATGGAGTGATAAAATATTCCTGTCCCTGTCCCTTGTCTTTCCAAAGTTGCAATCACTAAAATATATATGCTTCCTTACCCTGTCATTACCAAACTGAAATATTGTTCTTTGAGAGATGCATATAAATCTAAAAATATGCGCTAACATAAATGACTGGCTACAGCACAAATAAGAATAAAACGAATGACATTCTAAAGCAGTTAGGTTTAAAATGATGTAATTACTACAGAAACGAAGCCCTAGATATCTGTTGCTCCAATGTGTCTTTTAGTTTAGCAACTTTCCTGAGGTCCTCATATTAAATTTTAAGTTTGTAACAGAGACTACCTAGTTGTTGAGAAGAGGTGAGATGTTGCACAAAAACAGAAACATGCCTAAGATGCTTGTTTCCTTTATTATCAACAATTGAAATAAACTTTCATTGCTACTAGCTGTATTCTAATAACAATTATGGTATTGTAAGTGTCCAATTTGTTTTAAATTGTAGCAAGAACAATGCTAACATGCTATGGGTGTCCTGGTTTCTCCACATGGAAAAATTAAACATTAGTTGATACAAAATTTGAAGAAAGACAAAAGGGTATGCATTTGTTTGTTTGTTTTTTTTTATGTTTTTTTTCAGACTCTACCTTGGTAGCTCTCCTCAAACTTCTGGTTGTCCTGACTCATCCTTCAAATTACTGGCATTGTAAATGCACATGACCACACTTGGCTTTATAAAGGTGTTTCCCTGTTTAGTTTTTAAAAATACATGAAATGAAAGTATTACAATAACCTTCTAATAGCCATTGTCACATAGAAGTGCATAAAACAAACCAATGAGAAGTATTGTTGGTATCTGCTTCCTGGAAATATGGCTCTTTATGTTTTCTTGAATTGTGCTCTTACAAAGCTGAAAGAACTCATGTAAAATTTAAAACATATGCTAAAATAAATGAATGGCTATTGCACAAGTGGGAATCAAATGCATGACATACACAAACAGTTAGTTAGGAAGACTTATAATCACCAAAAGGGAAAAAAGCAACACAAATCTATTTAGAATGTTCAAATCACACTTTCTAAGGTGATAAATAAATTAGTGAGAACATTAACACACTTAAACCTTTCTTCCAATATAAGAATGCTTTAATTTATATTTTATTAAGTATCTGTATTTTAATTATAAAAGGAACAAAAAAGTAAAATGTTAATGCTTCATTAAAGTAGATAACAAGATTTCAAAGAAGTGTTACACTCCTGGTTATTTACTTTAACCAATAATTATAAGCCCCTAACAGGAATGTGAACCGCTTATATTTCAGTGGCTGTTCCTTCAGATAAAAACTTTAAACTCAACTAGATAACTCTAAGGTCATATACTTAGATTATTCAAACAATGGATGATAAAACTGACGATTATTTTTAAACAAGATGTTTTTGTTTCAGTACCAAAATTTTGTCTAATACCTGTTGAAAAGAGGCCAGGATAAAAACGAAGAATCTTGGTTTAGAAATGTTCTTGACATGGGTGCTACATAAGTTCCTGCTGCCTTTTCCTTTTTTATCTTCAGGATGCTTCTTTCTGTGCTGGTCTCTATTAACCCCAATCCTACATTGTCCTCATTATTTTCCACTAGTTCTAAAAGCATTCTTAGTAATAAATGTAATCTTCTTGGCTTATCAATTACCATCTAGGGTCCCTGAACATATCTCTGTGACTGGAAGAAGAACAATTTATTTAATGAGATATAGGTCACATCTTGTATAAGAGTAGCTGCACATATTTATTTCTCCAGAGGAAAGTTGAGGGCTTTTGGCAGAATTCTTATGCTGGCTCTGTTCTGGCTCAAAACTGGTTATAGCAAAGTGATTAATGGAAGAGAAGATCTTCTAAATCCATGTTTTTCAGTATTATTTCCTTTGTTTGTTTGTTTGTCCTTTGTTTTTGGAACCATCTCACACTGTACCCCAAATTTGCCAGAACTTAATACAATACAAATTGTCCTGGAACTAAAGACAATTCTCTTGACTCAGTATTCTGAAGGCTGGACATGCGCCATGAGTGATGATCAGCATTTTCATATCTATCATAACTGGATATATATATATATATATATATATATATATATGTGTGTGTGTGTGTGTGTGTGTGTGTGTGTGTGTGTGTGTGTGTGTAGTTTGTTGGCAATCTCAACTTATGACCTAAGTATGTTTGTGTCAAAGCTTCCTTCAAGACCTACTTCAAAATTTGTGCTTCCTCCCTTGGTTCTGTAACAGGGAGAATGAAGCACAGCATGCAGTATGCAGTCATGGACATTAAATCCCCACATCCTTGAGAACAGCTGGAATATAAACTCCTTCCATTTCAGGTTACTGTTGTTTGTTTTGTGTTATAAAAATGTCTGTGGTGGCAATGAGAAATGAGAAGCTTAAACACAAAGAAAAACACTCAGTTGGGACCTAGAAATGACTGTCTCAGTGTCTGCAGTCTATTTCTTCTGGATGTTTGTAAGCCCTGGATTTGATGATGTTACCTTTATTTGTTCTATCAGGATACTCCAGTCATCTTTTCTGAGTTTTATAAACACATTTGATGATGTCTTGCTGTCTGCTTCCTCTTTCTATGTAATACTTACTTTTTCTGTAATATATGTTTAATAAACACACTCAAAAACAAAAATGTGTGTCTCACAGACCATTCCACCAACTGTCCAAGCCATCCTCAAGATTCTTACCAATGCACAGGTAAGGTGTGGGGTAGGGTTTCTGGGGAAGTATTGCTGTGGAACTTTCTGCAAATCTTCTCATTTGTGTTAGCATATATAGTAGTCATTGTTCCATGAAACAATAAAGTACTTGAAATATGGCTCGCTTTTGGGATCAAGGAACTAAATTTTTAATCTTACTTAGTTTTCTGTAATTTAAACTTAATAACCCCATGAGCCTAATGGATACAGATTAGATACTAACGCTCCAGACAGCTAGCTGCATGAAGATATGTTACAGTGTGCTGGTATATTCCTGTGAGCATTCTTTGGAATCACAGCAGATTAGCAATTATGCTGCTTTGGTTTTTTATGTTATAAAAATACCTGACTGAAGCAGCTTCAGAGAAGAGAGGTCCAACTTGGGACTCAGTCATCAGGGCTGGAACGCCTGGCTGTGACACCGTGGGTACTGGGGCTTATGCATGTCATGGCTTATGAGTAGGCAGGGACTGAAACATAGATAGATCCAGATTATAACCTTCAAAGCCACCCCCAAAAGGCCTTTGTATGCCATCTGAGTCCTATACCCTAAGGATTACATAAACTCCAAACAACTGTAAGGGATACTTTATATCCAAACCATACCAAACTCCAATTGTTAACTCTTCTGCATCTATTAGCCCAGCATCATGATAAATTCCCTTTCAGAAATTCTCTGCCATTAACCTAGAAACAACTTGTTAATTGCCTAGAATATTGTGGTAGACAAAGTTGCCACTGTGTTATAATGTAGCAAAGAGAATTCCCCAATGCAACAAAACATTCTCCTGGAATATATATGTGCATCTATACTATATAAGCCACATATACATTTTATGACATCCAATAGGATTGAATTCTGATCCTATAAATGTAGAATGAAGGAAGAATGTTCACAGAAAAGTGATGCCTAGATTCGAAGTTCCCATTCCTCTGAGCAACTAATTCTGATTTAATCTGCACATGAGTACACTACTGAAATGATAGGAATGCTCTATTTACATACTGTTTTCAATTTAATTTCCCTTCATCACACACACACATGTGTAACAGACCAATTTTGATAAAATTTTCCCTCTATTACACGAGTCCCAAATTGAGTGCAAAACTATTTTTGAATGTGCATTCTGAGAAACTTGACATAATAATAATACTTGACAACCCTTCAGGAATCAACATGAAGAAGATGAATATGTGCTATGCAGAAGTACTTATGATTAGACACCTTGCTTTGGGACTAGGAAAGAAAACTGTACTGAACAGTGAGTTTCAAAACTGCCACTTCCTAAGTATGAGAACATTCACAACTTCTTAACTCCTGCATGTCTGTGAACTAAAGACAATGTCTTCCACATAATGTTGCAAAAATAAAATTAGCACATACATTAAGTAGGAACAGCACCAAGCAGGAGGTGTTTAATAAAAATAGACATTGTAATACTTGTTACTGTTATAAACATGATTAAAATAATTCTTCACACAGATGTTTCTCAGCCTGGTTTCTATTGTTTCTCCAGAAACCATCTGCTCTCTCCATCCCTCGGGTACATTTAACACAACTGTGTTCTTCAAACTCCAGAAGATAGATAAGAATACCCATAGAATCAACTAACCTGACTTCTTAGGGGCTCCCAGAAACTGAACTATAGAACAAGAAAGCTTGCATGGGACTGGCAGAGGTCTTTGTATATGTCACACTTGTGGAGCTTGGTCTTCTTGTGGAACTCCTAACAGTGGGGGCAGGGTCTATGACTCTCTTACCTGTGTTTGGGACTCTTCTCTCCTCCTGGCTTGCCTCCTCCAATCCTTAATAGGAGAAGAGGTGCATAGTCTCACTGAAACTTGATATGGCATGGCTGACTGATATACATGGGTGTTCTGCTCTTTGCTGAAGAAAAAGGAGGAGTGGATTGGGGTGGGGTAGCTGAAGTTGGGGCAGAATGACTGAGAGGAGAGGAAAAAGGCAGGAAGGAGGGAGGGAAGGAAGGAAGGAAGGAAGGAAGGAAGGAAGGAAGGAAGGAAGGAAGGAAGGAAGGAAGGAAAACTGTGATCGGGCTGGAAAAACTAAATTAATTAGTTTAATAAAATAAAAGTGATGCAACTATTTCTGTTTTCCTTCTAAGTTCTATGATGCCTCTCTGAGGATCCTTAAGACTACCACTGTATGTTAGCTAGATTTCTGTTAATATGACAGAAATCTAAGATCATCAGTTTATCAAAAGAAAAATTTTTATTTTGGCTCACACTTTCAGAGGTGATTGTTTCGCCCTATTGTAGGGCAGGACAGCATGGTATGAATACATGGTGTTAGAAGATCATTCACCCAATGACCGTGTGTGAAAGAGGGAAAAGAAGGGAGGAACAGGGTTTCCAGGTAATCTTCAATCAAGGGTACCCTTACCTAAGACCATAAACTAGGTCCTACCTCTTAATTTTTGCTCCACTTCTTAAAATACCAAGGACTGAGAACCAAGACTTTAACACAGGATCCTTTAAAGGGCATCCAAGAAACACAATATAGTGAGTGCAGTGGTAATAACAACCTTTACAAGTGACGATTTCTTCTTTCCATGGCGCCACTGAATTCTGTGACTCCTATTAGACAATGCAGTAGTAATAACAGCCTTTAACAAGTGATGATTTCCTCTTTCTGGCGTACCACTGAATTCGCTGACTCCCATTATTCAATTGTAGCAGAATTTTCAAACACCGGCAAAGGAACAGTTTTACATGAGTTGCATAGTATACAAAGCAGCCATCCAGTCACTGCTCATTTGGTCTGTGCCTCGTTGCCTTTGTGATAACTACAAGCATATAGATTTCATAGATAAAACTGGAAATTGATGGTCAAGAGATAAGACTAGGATCTGTCTCATCCTTAAAAACAAGAGGCTCCATTCTTAGGCCAGGTCTTCTAAGTACATATTCAGACATGTATCTGTTTAAATTTTGTAGTATTTACAAATGTTAGGCTTTCTGAAAATAATATTACCGAAATGGTCATACTTACTTTATGTAAAACAAGAAATGAGAAGGCAATGGTTTGTAATGAGGCTACAAGACTACTCACAATATAAGAAATATTATGTTTATGTTATATGTATTTTTTGGTTTGCTGAGTCCCAAATCGGATGAAATCCATAAATTTTTCAGGGATGAAAATGTTAAGGATCTCACTGCTATTTATTTATTTATCTATTTATTTATTTTTGGTTTTTCGAGACAGGGTTTCTCTGTGGCATTGGAGTCTGTCCTGGAACTAGCTCTTGTAGATCTGGCTGGTCTCGAACTCACAGAGATGCACCTGCCTCTGCCTCCCAAGTGCTGAGATTAAAGGCGTGAGCCACCAACACCCAGTTGGTTCTCACTGCTATTCAACATGCAGTTATTGATTTTATTTTTTATATTTATTTTTTTTCATACAGTGCATTTATCACAGTCTTTCCCCTGACATTTTTCCCAGATCCCCATACCATGCCACTTTCTGTTCTTTCTCTCTATTAATAAAAGCTTTTTGAAAAAAAAAAAAACACAAGAAAATATGGAGTCCCATTTGCATTCACAAAGTGCTCCTGCATAGAAAATGCCTTCCTTGGAGTAGAGTTTATATACCCACTGTCACTTCATTGGCACATAAGATTTTCCTTCTCCTTGCGTCTATAAATTGCAAGATGTTCTTGTCTATGGGTGAAACTTTGTGCTCACTTACCTTTCTCCACACTGGGATCTTGTCTGGACTGTATTTGTGCAGGTCATGTGCATAGTGTCACAATGTCTGCGAGTTCATATGTATATCAGACTGTGGTATCTGAAAGATGCTGTGTCTTTAAAGTCATCCACAACCTCTGGCTTTTATATGCAGTTTGATCTTCAGTCAACTTAAAAGGAAAAATTAGTTTTTTTTCTTCCATTCATTTATTTAGCTCATAAATAATGTCATGCACAATTATGATACACAATACAGTATGTTCACAATGGCATGGCTAAATTAAACCAATTAACATGTTATATCACACATATTCATCATTTTTGTTTTGAGAACACCTAATGTATACTATCTAGATCACAAATTACATTTTAGATATTCTTTTATTGCTTCATTTCTTTTTGGTACCTACTCTCCAAAATATTTGCTAAAATGATAAAATTCATATTTACCTGCTGTGTCAATTTCAGCTGATGTGTTCTCTTAAGAATAACTTATTTTTCAGATATTCTTTCATGCATATTATGTTCGCAAAGGTTCTCCAATTTCAAATTCTATAATAGAGATGTTATTTAAAAGTGTATGATAAAAGGCATAGAAATATTTGATGTCAAAAGGAAGAACCTAGCTGAAAAATATTCAAGCCACTTCCTTATTCATTACTTAAGAGTTCAAAGGGAAAAATTCAATGTTTTCAAAATTCTCTTCCTGTTTTTAAACAGGCACAATGACAATACAAATGGTGAGAGCTATAAACCAAAGTTTTCATTACCTAATGACTCTGACTACTGGGATTCTTCTTGTTTATTTACATGTATTTATTCATTTTTGTGTTGTATTTAGATAGAAGGAGAGTATCATTCCTAGTAGAATGACATCCTAAATCATTTCAGTGTATCACTGAAGTCTGGTACATGAAAACTCCCACCATATGTGTATGATTTTGTGATATCATTTCTGACCCACAAAATAGGACCTGGCTTTTAATGCATAAAGATAGCTGGTTACTATAAGCATAATTACCATAATTTTATCCCTATAAATTTTGTTTGTAGAATTAATTTCCATAATTTATGACTTGAAACAAAAACATCAGCCCTATTGCACAGTTTCTGAAAGCAGAATTATTATAAACCCTACAAATGCCAAGTGTTATTATGTTTCTGGTTTTCTTCTCTTGGAGTTCTCCAAACTGGTTCCCTCTTATTAAAATTCAAACAGCTGTGAAATGGCCGGGTGATTTGAAGATGAAAAGAAATGTGAAGTGACCTTCATCCATGCTGAACAAATAGAATATTATAAACACACTTTCCAGCTGAAGTTATACAAAGCAAATTAAGAAATACCTAAGGCTATAATTTACTACAAAAATGTTTCTTAAATTTCTGACAGTTTCATTTAACTGACTAATTAAATTTGCTTGTAGGCATCTTAGAGATGGAGTCTAATAACCATACTGTCATCTGGGAAGAAAATGAAAATTACTTTCTGTGTGTGAGAAATATGTTAGTAATGGTCCAGGTCTCCTGCTAAACATTTGACAAATATGTGTAAGTGGTTATGCCTGCTTGTATTCCATGATAATGCCAATTCTATTAAAAGGTGATTAAAAGAAAATCTCACAAGTAATAGCTTGGAACTGTAAAAGTGCAATTTCCAAAGAATCTGCCCAGGGAGGAATTTAGACTATTTCTTCAGCAAGAACAATACACATTTATTATATATTTTGTTTACTCATTTCAGGGAAGTCACTGTTTTACAATGACCCAGTTTATAAATCCACAACATCGATTGGGTACTATTTGGTCTCTGAAAATACCCAGGGCAATTCCACCCCAGGAGTCTGCATTTCCTAAATGCTAGTTCAGATTTTTTTGGGAGGCTCCTACAAGCTCACATATGGAGAGCTAAAAAAAATGCTTTTATTTTCAATGTAATGCAATCAAAAATACCAATTCTTTTCTGAGGCACATTATAAGGGTGCAAGGAAAAACACTGAAAATCAGTTTTGACTACAGTGCCTTCCATTCAATTTTATAATAAGATATCCTATAATCTTCTGTGGTTCTACCACAGAATTATGAATACTGGTCAAAACATTGTTTCTTTCTTTTTTCCTCTTTTGATTCTCTCTAAAAACAAACTTGGATCTTGCACACCTGAGAACATTTAATAATCACCTCCTTTCATTAAGTGTAATTGTGTTATTCATTTCATAAAATGACATTTAAGAGAAATTGTGAAAGCTACAATTATGCAATTATGTTTGCTAAGTTACTGATGCAGTCATGGTGTGTAAAATACAGAGTTGCTCAGGCTTTTAAATTTCTGCTAAACCTGTACAAAATTATCCACATTCATTTAGGTTCCTCTCTTGTCTCCCATTTCTGTGTGATGACTTTAAAACTGTGATGTGATGCTTGTTCATTATGGAACTCCATCCCTTCAGCCCATAAGCTGGTACCTGACACATGACAGTCATTCTCCATTTACACCTGTTACTCCTCAGTTGTCACAATGCTAGGATTGCAGTCAGTAAATAAGACTAAATAAATAAAGTGCAGCATTTAGGAAAGTGGAATATTCAAAAGCATCAAAAGATTCCATGTGATCCCTGTTAGTCTGAGAGTAATGACAATTATATAATCTTATTTCCTTGACTTAAAAATGAAAACCTCAAATTGTAACCAAAAGTTCAAAAAGAAAACTCTTTCAAGGCAAACATTTACATTAATATTATTAATGTTAAAAAGGCAAGAAAATTTGGAGTACCCACATTCTAGTCTTTCCTGTTTCATATCAAAAGCAGGCCATCCTGTCATCCCTAGTCCTTCAGAATTTGATTTTTATTTTTGAGTTACAGTAATCCCTTCTGGTCTGAAATTTACTAGGTAGCCCAAGAAGATATAGAACACAAGGTCCCCCTGCCTCAGTTGTCACAATGCTAGGATTGCAGACATTTGCCATCACACCTGACATCCAACTTAACTTTTAATAAGCCTCAGTGAATTCAGTCACAGAACTGCACACTCCAATGACCCATTATGTGAAAATTTTAAGTGGCCCATTTTGCCATATTTCCAGTGAGAACATCCTCCAAAGATCAAAGGAATATATACTTATACAGGCTTCGACTTATTCCTTCTACTACAGTAAGAGCAGAGTCTGGAAGAAAAGCAGGGATGATTGAAGAATGATTCATAAAATACGGCCTCGGGAATGCTTAGGTAATTGAGTGCTAGTGCTGAATTAGGTGGTATCAGGAAGTGAAGGAATATTGATCATTGAGCAGCATCACAATTTCTACTTATATGATCTGAAGTTCTAGTAGATCTATAGAAGCCATTAAAAAGTAATAATAAATTGTGGTCAGCAGGAGGAGTCATCAGTGGGTCCTCTTATTCTATGTCATAGCTACACCATGTACTGGTCTCTGGTTTGCTGTTCCATGGTTATAGAGTGCCCCTCTATAACTTCTTCTCATGCTCTGCAGTTGTGTATGTGTTTATTTGGAAAGACAACAACCCAAAAGAGGCATAGGGGTATCAGTTTCTGAGGCCATGTTTTGTGTTATTCATGTACTATTTATACCTATTATTTTTATTTTTATTACAGATTCATACTAATAAAGATTTATCCTGCTTTTAGCGCTAATTTTACTGCTACATTTAGTGTTAACGGACTTATGAAGGTAAACTGTTCTTTCTGTGTCTGAGTCCCCTTAGTCCACTTGTTCTGGAGAAACAATCTGGTTCCTGTCACCCTAAGTTTTCAGAATCAGGAGAATGCTCATAGCAGAAGTCTGGGTGGTAGATTATCTGGTAAGCATCTTGGGTAAAATTCAACACTTATCTGACAACAGTTCATTCCAGCCTCACTGGCTGCACATTTGGTTCTGTACTATACACTTATTCATGGTGTGTAACCTTTATATTTGAAAAATAAAAAGTAAAGAGAACACACTAAATATTTTAATTAGTCTACTGGGTATTGACTTTAGCTGCAGACAAACTTAAAGGCCCAAATAATTGTCAAGCACAGTATCGTTTTGGCTTTTTTGTCATTCTGTTTTGCGTTGCACTAGATTTCACTTCAAGAAGGTTGGCTGTGGAGACACCAACAGTAGAAACACAGGTTGCCTCTGCACACAGAGTTCTTCCCTCTAATCCAGTTAAGTAGTAGACTTTCCCAATACCCTGCTTACCATCCATCATATTGTCTTCATTGCTTCCGCACATGTCAGTAGTTATCGACTACCACCACCTGAGATGTTTCTGCCTGGAGACTTTCTCTTGGATTTAGAGGAGAAACAAATTTCAAAATTGGGGAAATTACTCTCCCCTGGACCATTCTTCAATTTGAAGGTGGGTTTTATAACATTCTCCAAAATTGCCAAGAGAATGGGCCCCAAATTCCCAGAGCACTAGCTGTCTTGTTTAATTCATTCTTGTCTGACTCCCTTTCCTGGATCATGGCTCTAGCACTAAATATGCCCTTGTAAAGGGTTTTCCCTGGGGTCAGCTCATGGGAATGCAATTTAATACAGCTTCCCTGAAAAGAAGTCTTATTCATCCAGTAGATACTAGAGCATATTGAGGATACTCTGATAGCTTGTTCTATGTCGTAAATCTTCAATTTTGCTAGGAGAACTAGAATAACTAGCAAGTATATTTTTACATATATGATATGTGTCCTATGTGACAACTTATGCACATGAAGCAGATAAAAAGTGCCACATTTCTACAGCACTTGGATGTATATTAAATTTTTCAGCAGTTCCTTTCGAAAAAAGATTTTAAAAAAGATTAAAAGTATAATAAGACCCTGCTGGAGAAACCCACAGAAACAGTTGACCTGTCGTAGTGAGAGCACAGGGACCCTAGTCATAAAGCTTCAGAACCAGCATTGGACAGAACCAAACCCTCTGGAGGTGGGTGCCAGCTAGGAGGCCTGGACAGTCTATGGGATCTCTAACAGTGGAGCCAGTGTGTATCCTCATGGCACAAATGGACTTTGGGAGCCCATTCTCTATGGAGGGATACTATTGCAACCCAGATACATGGAAGAGGGCCTAGGCCTACCCAAAATGATGTAACAGACTTTGATAAATACCCCATAGAAGGCCTCACTATCCTTAGGGAGTGGGGGGGGGTGGGCTGAGGGGTGGTAGGGTGCATGGGAGGATGGGAAGATGAGGGAATGTGGGATTGATATGTAAAATAAGATTGTTTCTAAAATAAAAAAAAATTAAATGAAACACTGTGGGTCACATTTCAAACGGCAGGCAACAAAGCTAGGCATTTTGTCTGTAAGCACAGTATTTGGATTTCTTAAATTTTAGAGAGATCTGTTATAAATATTTTTAATTTGTTTAAGTTACTAATACTCTAAAAATTCTTTTTACTCATGATGTGAACATGTAAGTTATAAATATTTCTAATGTAACCACATTTACTCAATTTGAATTTCCAGTTAAGCACTAAGTCTCATTTTACTGTTTGCCTGTCTTTCCTGAACTTAGGAATTTTAATGTTTTTGTATCAAACACTGACATGTTTTTCCATGTTGTATTTTGAAATGGTTATCATTTTTGTTGGTTAAATATAATATTATTTTATTTTGCATATAAATATGTTTTTCAGATTAATACAAATCTGAATTTGAATATTAAAATTACTAGGTTGTTTGCTGTTGGTTAAAGATTAAAAACAAAGAAAAGAAATTAAAGTTTCTATTAATTCTAAAAAGAAAACTATCTGACCTTGATAAAAATTAGAAACAATGGTTAAAGCACTAATGAGCTACACGTTTAAATTCTGGTGAATTTCAGGGCAAGCTCCACTAAGCATTTTTGTTTCTATACATAATATTTTGATGGGAAGTACATCAGTAGGGGTTGCTAAATAAGTTCAAGTTCACCCCTGTGTGACTTCAACACTATTAGAGACTTGTGAGAATATATATGGAAGGCAATTTATATTCAGTAACAGAATAAAGATCTGGTTCTCCTGATACTTAATATAATAAGTATAAAAATCCTCCCAGCTAACCAAGTAGATAAATTAAGATGTTCTGATCCAAAAATATGTACATGCTTTATATCTATAGGTCACATAGTCTCAAGTTCTAGCCATTGATAAAGACATCAATAAAGCAGATTTAAGGGGATTTCAACACTCACATTCAAGTAGCCCTCAGTGTGATTAGGTAACCTGCATTCTATTGGTTAGTACAGGGACATATCATCTCTCTGCTGTATACTGTTAAAAAGAAAAAAAATGATCTTTGAATAAAAGGCATAACAAGTGTGCAAAATACAGAATGTTGAAGACTTTTTAATCTACTTACCTGTTTCCTGGGTCCCAGGGATCATTTTCCCAGTCTTTTATGAACCTGTGCTGCTCCAGCTATCTAGTAGTTCATGCTTTCTTCTCATTTAGAAAGAGATCCTGAGGGTGATACATGCATTGTTTGGGGCTTTACAGACACCAATGTTCTGAGTCTTTAAAGAATTGCCAGCATCTTCTTAATAAGCTAAAAAGAAACCAACAAATGTAAAACAATTTTAAAGTTGAAACACAAATGATTCTTTGCCACAGATCTCAGGCCAAGACCCCTGGAATGTCAGGACAGATGTGATCAAAAAGCAGTTTTGAAGAGTTTCAGATTTGATTTTGACTTTCCAAATGTCCACATGGTCACTGCTTGAGTAAATATAAACATAAGAGGAAGTAGCCAAATCATCAAATAGAATGGGAAAGATGGAGGAAGGAAGGGGGAAAGAAGAAGGGAGAAACTGGAGAGACAGAAACTGATTAGAAACTGATTTCATTCTCCTGAAATAGCTGTGACAAGCACTGACATGAGACTCCATGGGGATGAAGGAAATGCCCATGTTGAACTAGTAAGATCATTTACATGGAGCTCATCTGCAACATCATTTGGAAAAAAACTTCAATATTGTTCCTAATTCTTACATTCTTTAACTGTGTGTCCTTCCAAAAATAATCTTATTCTTTAATAGGCTACAGAGAACTTAAAATGAATCTATTCCATGGAGCTGTCCAGTCAAATTATTCATGTCAGAGGTGTAGTGGGAACATGTGCTTAATGCTCTGTTCTTTCTGAGGAAATCAGAAACACCACAGTTTACTTTAGGGGTCTTTCAAGAAGAAAGGTTTTAAATGCAACCAATCATGATAGCGCTTTTCTCTGTGAAATGTCAAAACCAAATGCAATCACAGTGAACTTCAACCAAGCTAGAACAGACTGGAGGTGGTTTTGTGAAGTTAGGGATGGTAAGAAAGACAGAACTCTGTGTCAGGTTACTGACAAACCTTTAGCACAGATTAAAACCACAACTTCAACTAACTTCTGCATCTCTGTATATCAACAACATTTCACAAGAAAATCTGGTATTTATTTAGTATCTTCTATCTTACTTTTTTCTCCATTTTTATTTAAATTAGAAATAAGATTGTTTTACATATCAATCCCAGTTCCCTCTCCCTCTCCTCCTCCCCTGCCCCCCCTTTTAGGTTTTTACCCTACCTATCCCATATCCTTCCTGCTCCCCAGGGAGGGTGAGGCTTTCCATAGGGGGGTCTACAGAGTCTGTCATATTCTTTGGGATAGGGCCTAGGTCCTCCCCTGTGTGTCTAGGCTGAGAGAGTATCCCTCTATATGAAATGGTCCATTTCAAAGTCCATTCCCATGCTAGGGATAAGTATTGATCTACTACAAGAGGCCCCATAGATTTCCGAGACCTCCACACTGACACCCACGATCATGGAGTCTGGATCAATTCCATGCTGGTTTCCCAGTGATTGGTCTGGGGGCCACGAGCTCCCCCTTGTTCAGTTCAGCTGTTTCTGTGGGTTTCACCAGCCTGGCCTTGATCACTTTGCTCATCACTCCTCCTCTGAAACTGGATTCCAGTTCAGATCACTGTTTAGCTGTAGCTGTCTGCTTCTGCTTCCATCAGCTGCTGGATGAAGACTCTCGGATGGCATATAAGTTAGTCATCAATCTCATTATCAGGGGAAGGCATTTAAGGTAGCCTCTCCACTGTTGCTTAGATGGTTAGTTGGTGCCATCCTTGTAGACCTCTGGACATTTCCCTAGTGCCTTTAAACCTATATTGGCTTCCTCCCTGATGGTATCTCTTATTTTGTTCTCCTCTATTCTTCCCCCTACACAAACTTCCTGCTCCTTTATGTCCTCCTCACCCCTCCTCTTCTCCCCTTCTCATTCTCCTAGCTGGAGTATCTTCTATCTTTCACAAGTGTTCCATGGAGATTGGGAAGATGATCTCTGAAGGGCTTTGAGAATTTCTGAGGAAGAGCACAGAACCACTCTGCAGGTGTCACATTGCCATTTATCTGTTCCAAAAGACCCCATTCAGGCATAAACAAAAATCTCTAGCAGTAACAACAAAACAATTTGCCTTTAAAAAGCAGTCCATGCTTCTTTTAGGAAGGCAAGATTGCCTGGTTATACTTTCCTAAAGGTCAATTTTCAGTTGTTTTCTTGTTATGTTTAGCAGAAGAAGCTGTTCAATGTTGTATTTTACTGATTTTATCTCTATCATCTAATCCTCATTGCAATTAAATCTTGTTAAACAACATCAACCATTACTTCTATTCTCAAGTTTCATACAAGATCAATGAAAGGGTAAAAGGAAAATAATGATTAGTATGAAATTGTTTGTCCTGTTTAAGTATCAGCTCTGAGCAGATGGTCAGTCAGGAAACACAACTGCGAAGGTTATTTCTTTGCCATTAAACTATGAAACTAGAAAATTTTTATCTCATAGAATTCTTTTAAAATATTCTTAGCATAAATTTTATTTTTCATTCAGAACATTTGGATAAAGATTATTTTTTTACTGTGTTCACAAGTCACTTGGCAATAACAACAATATCAACCTTTTTATATGCCAGGTAGGTACAGCTTTAATAGAGATTTCTTTATTTGCCAGAAATTTGTATTAACTAATTTAATCTTTACTCAATTCTCAAGTCAAATGTGGTTGTTATCTCATTTTAAATTTTAGAAAATTAGGTCACAGAAAAGTTGACAGGCAATTTCTTACAGTTTTATAGCTGAAGAAGTCACAGCTGGAGTTTGAATGGGTTTATCCTGGAGTAAAGTCCACATGACTACCACAGATGTGCAAATGTCCCTTTCTTGAGAACTTTGTGTGCCTTTGTTCCTTAATAAAAAACAGTGGTGTCATCACTCTTCTTATGTGATAGAAACTGGTCCTATCTAGTGCCTTTATCCTTTACAGAGGACATCAGTGGCAGACTGAAATACCATTTCAGTATTGGTAATCACTCATCTTCTTAATATAATAATTCAATTTAAAATATAAAATCATTTATATTGCTGTGGTATGGCATAGTATGCTGATTCATGTATGCATTATATAATGTCCAAATGTCAGTTAAAAGTATCTAGCTTCACAAAATTTCCTTGTTTATAATGAAACCTTTCAAAATCCTTCCTCCTGACTTTTTAAATATATTTGGTAAATTTTGGTTCTCTATAGTCACTCCTATGTACAACTGAACACCAGAAATTCTAATTGTAGTCCAGTATCCATTGATAAACCACCACATAAAATCTGCTATTGATTCTTCTTCTCTCCATCCTCTGGTAGCATCACTCTACTCTCACTATCTGATAATGACTTGATTGTAAGGCACATATGAATGAGATCATGTGGCAATTGTTTGCTATATAACTTTTTCCTTCAGAGTGAACTCTTACCCCTTCCCCTAAGAGATGACAAAGCTTCTTAAGACTGAGAAAGCTCACAGAAATGAAAAGGCTCAAGTAACTTATGAAGATCTCCAAAGCCAGGAATTTCAGAAGCTCACAAAGCTCCACTACGGAGTAATATTAAAAATTGCTAGGGTTGAAGATACACTACAATAAAGCTGCCTGCAACTTGTGGTACAAATACACCAAGGACACAGGTTTAATGAGTTTAATGGGATGTGGGTGGGACTTTTCGTGATCCATCTATATTTGTGTTATTCATAATCCTGTAAATAATGCCCCCCCCCAAAAAAACCTTACTGGTTCACTAAACTAGAGTCGACTGGAACAATTTCTTTAGTCTGGCATCAGTGTCTTATCCTGGATGAATAAACATTTGTTCATGTGTCTCCAGAAAAGTTACATAACATAATTAAATGCTCCAACCAGCCTCAACAGAACTAGCTTTTAGAGGGGAACAATTTAAAAGTTATTCAGTGGTTGATAAAACATGCAGCTAAGGCTGATACATCTGTGTATGGAACATCTTCGGGAAATGTGAGAATATGGTTGTGTTTCTCACATAGTGAGACTGATATGCTGCCTTATTGTAGTGGCAATTGCATGCTTGCTGTGAACAATGGTAAGACATGCAGCTGAAACCACGCTTCAGAGAGTGGAGCATCAGTGGAGCATCATCAGCAAAATCCTGTATTTTTTTCTTCTGAGGTAGAAGGTGGCACACCTCCTTGGTGAATGGGATCTATACCTTAAGGCTAGGAACACCCCCCAAACAATTGATTGACTATATAATATTCTGTGGTAAAGATTAGAAGCAGCCTATAGTGATAGTTGCATGGCCTATGTTTTAGACAATGAAATAGGACACTGAAGCTCAGCAACATAGCCCAAAAGAGCTTCCCCATATAAAGGAGCAATTACAAAGATGTCTATATTCTGTTTTCCACATTAGCCACTAGTTGGGCGATAAAAGTGGAAAGAGTGAGGATGAGGTGGAAGTGTTGTTTTGTCAGTTTGAATATCTAACAGGGTTCGAAAAGTTAAATCTAAGGTAAAGAACCCATACTAGTTTTCAAAACTGTGGATCCCCTGAAAAGAATGAGTCAATTTAAAGGAAAAGAATGGAGTACAAGTGAGAGATGATACCTCTCAGGTTCCTTTAATAGGGAGGAAGAAAAAAGTCAATGATGCTGCATGCAGACAAGGACGTTAATGTTTCAACACAGAAAACCATTACAGCTGGTATCACTGCATCTAAACCACTGAATGATGAGATATTTTAAATAAGGAATCAAAGAGCCTCTCACAGCCTGATTCCCGATAACAGGGGATTTCTGGAGTTTGTCTGAGTGCTGTGGAAAATGAGATGCTGAATAACATCCTTACCCATTCCTCCTTAAAACAAGGTTTCCATTCTCTGAAACAGCACAGTAGAAATCAGTCCCTGAGAAACTGGCTCATATAAGCCATTTGGCACATACAGTTATCATTGCCTGAGATTCCTGTGAATATCAGGGACTAAAAGACAATAGGAAAAAGAACACATTAGTAAGAGAATTAGATATATGAGAGATGGTGCTCGATGAGAAGTTTATTGGGAGAATAGGACCATGTTCACAGTAGAGTTTTTTTTTTTAAGTAATTCACTAGGAACACTATAACTGATATGGGAACTTAGTGATTTTGTTCTGCCTTTTGGTAGGATGTGATCTCTATAGGAAAGGAGAGACTCTGGTGCATCTTTGTAATTCAGACCAACATAGAAAATGGACTGATAAACCTTCTTTAAGGCAAAGGACACAGTTAGCAAGCAAAACGCCAGCCCACAGACTGTGAAAAGATATTCACTAACCCCACATCTGACAGAGGGCTGATCTCCAAAATACGCAAAGATCTCAAGAAGCTAGTCTCCAAAACACTAAACAATCCAATTAAAAAGTGGGGTACAGAACTAAATAGACAATTCCCAATAGAGGAATCTACAATGGCTGAAAGACACATAAGAAAGTCTTTAACATCCTTAGCCATCAGGGAAATGAATGTCAAAACAACTCTGAGATACGTTCTTACTCCTTTCAGAATAGCTAAAATCAAAAACACCAATGACAGTTTACTGATGGAGAGGATGTGGAGAAAGGGGAACACTTCTCCACTGCTGTGTTGGGAGTGCCAACTTGTACAGTCACTTTGGAAATCAGTATGTCGACTCCTCAGGAAAATGGGAATCATTCTGCCACAGGATCCAGCAATTCCACTCCTAGGCATATACCCAAAAGAAGCACATTCATATAACAAGGACATCTGTTCAGCAATGTTCACAGCAGCACTATTTGTAATAGCCAGAAAATGGAAGCAACCAAATGCCCCTCAACTGAAGAATGGATAGAGAAAATGTGGTACATTTACACAATGGAGTACTACTCAGCAGAAAAAACAATACAATCTTGAAATTTGCAGGAATATGGATGGAACTAGAAGAAATCATTCTGAGTGAGTTAACCCAATCACAAAAAGACAAACATGGTATGTACAAATGATGGGGGAAGTGCTTCTGTGAATGTGTTTTTCTTATTGGATGATAAAGTACTGTTTGGCCAATGGTGTAGCAAGTTAGGTAGGAATAGGAGTCAAGGAGAATTCTGGGAAATGTAGTAAAGAAGTGGTGATCCAGGCAGGAAGTTACATAGCAAGGATACTCATATATAAAAAAGGGCAGGAAGGAAGTGGGCCCCTTCTCTCTTCCTCCAGAGTCACCATGTGAGCCCTGGAAAACAGGACACTTACCAATGGTGTCCAATAAGGTAAGTCTTATAAAATATATAGATTTATGATAACTAAGACTGAGCTAGCAGATGAGAAATCCTAGTCATTGGCCAAGCAGCATTTGCACCTAATATAAGTCTCTGTGTGTTATTTTGGCCATCCATGTGGCAGGCAGACTTCAAGTTGGTGGCAGAAAGATTTATAGTAAATACAGAACTCATGTGTGGATTTTAGACATAGAGTAAAGGATTATCAGCCTACAATCCACACTGCCAGAGAAGCTGGTAAACAAGGAGGACCCTAAGAGAGACATACATATTCCCCTGGAGAAGGGGAAAGGGACAAGATCTCCTGAGAAAATTGGGAGCACGGGAAGGGGGGAGGGAGCTTGGAGAATGAGAAGGGGAGAAGAGGAGGGGTGCAGAGGACATGAGGGAGCAGAAAGGTTGAGTTGGATGAAGAATAGAAGAAAACAAGAAAGGAGACACCATAATAGAGGGAGATATTTTACGTTTACAGAGAAATCAGGCACTAGGGAAATATCTGGAAATCTACAAAGACGACACCAGCTAACAATCTATGCAACAGAGGAGAAGCTATCTTAAATGCTCTCCCCTGATAATGAGATTGATGACTGACTTATATGCCTTCCTATAGCCTTCATCCAGCAGCTGGTGGAAGTAGAAGCAGACATCCACAGCTAATCATTAAACTGAACTGGAATCTAGTTTCAGAGGAAGAGTGAAGAGCACAGTTGCCCAGACCAGGCTGATGAAACCCACAGAAACAGCTGACCTGAAAATGGGGAGCTCTTGGTCCCCAGACTGATAGCTTGGATACCAGTATGGGATTGACCATGTTCCAGACCCCAGGAAGATGCGTTTCAGTGAAGAGACCTCCGAAATCTACAGAACCTCCTGTAGTAGTTCAGTACTTATCCCTAGCATAGTGTGGACATTGGGAGCCCATTCCACACAGAAGGATAATCCCTGATCCAAGACACACAGGGATGGGCCTAGGCCCTATCCCAAAGCATATGATAGACTCTGATGACACCCTATGGAAGGCTTCATCCTCCCTGGGGAGCAGAAAGGATATATGATAGGTAGGGTTTTAGTTGGGGGTCTAGTAGAGGAGGAGGGGAGGGAGACAACTGGGATTGACATGTAAAACACTCTTGTTTCTAATTCAAATAGAAAAATCTGCAAAAAAAAAAAAAAAAAAAAAAAAAAAAAAACAAGTACTGAAGCAATCATGAGGGAATAAGAAAAAGATAAAACAGACAATAGTGGCTGCCCATATCATTTTAAAAAATGTTGCAAGATTCGTGTCAAATCATAGTTCCTAGGGGAAAATATTAGCAAAGATAAATGCTATGCTATTTAGCTTCCAGAAGGTTTTTAAGCCTGGAGGGCAGTTCACAGAAGACATAATTGATAAAATTATTCAGCTTTTCAACTAGAGTACATGCATTCCTGAAAAAAAATTGTATATTGGGGTAAAGGCACTTTGCAGATTGTGACATTTTTCAAATTAGGTATAGACAACAGAAAGATATGAACCATCCTGCTGGACTAGAGCCTTTCAGAACCAGAGACCTGTCTCCAGAAACAGTGAGAACAGCAGAGAATGATCCTTCACCCTTTTAGTCCTCATATTGGTTCAATAGCACAATTCATCACCACTTAGTTGAGGGAAGTACACAGTGGTGCCCAGGTGGCAGCAGCATCCCAGGATGACATGGTCAGGTGGCTCATGGAAACCAGCTGCAGATTATTGAGAAATAAATGTAGTAGTGTCTCCTATCTACTCTGCCATACTCAAGGTTCATCTTTTGTTGAAACCAGTGATCAAGTATTTTGTTGTTGTCATATTAGATCTTGATGCTGTTCCTGCATAGTTCCCCTTAGCTGTCTAAATCCTACTTGAATTTGCTTATTGTGTATGGCTCTTGGCCTCCAGAGATTCTGCCACCCTCTTAAAAAGATGTATATATCAATGATAAACTGTATGTGTTTTACTGCCTTAAATATAGAATAGTTTATATATTATTA
The DNA here is from genome assembly GCF_003668045.3 of Cricetulus griseus. NCBI lineage: Eukaryota > Metazoa > Chordata > Mammalia > Rodentia > Cricetidae > Cricetulus > Cricetulus griseus. Next base: position 67,225,621 of record NC_048595.1, on the reverse strand, counting down.
TCTTGTTTCTGTCTCTGTCTGTCTGTCTGTCGGTCTGTCTCTCTCTCTCTCTCTCTCTCTCTCTCTCTCTCTCTGTGTGTGTGTGTGTGTGTGTGTGTGTGTGTGTGTGTGTGTGATGTGTATTTCGGTACCCATGGTGACCCAAATATCCTATCAGATCCCATGAAAATGGAAATACTGGCTGTTATGAGCTGTCTGATGGAGGCTGGGAACAGAACTCAGGTAACTCTGGTGCTCTTTACCACTGAACCATCGTTCCAGCTCCATATTACAGTTGTTGAGAGTCATTTGGAAGGGCAATATGATTAATAGTTTTAAAAGAAGACAATCTGTGTTACTGGAAAAGGCTCTCCAAAAAGCACTCTCACAAAACTTATGTCAACCACGGGGACATCATTTCATATGCTACAAAAGAAAAGAAGGCATTGTTGTTTACAGGAAAGAATAATATACTACTAATTTTGTTCAAATTGTATAAATAACCATTCAAGTTTTTACAGTGACATTGCCATACTTATTAATTGAATTCTCAAATCTATCAATTAAAATGCATTAAAACCCTTCCATAAGCTTTAGAAACCAGGAAAAACCAAGTGAAATGCTTAACACTACTCATGTTTTCAATATGAAATAATGTCTCAAATAGTTTTAATATCATACAATGCCATTTAACTTTACACTAGTACTATAATTTTATTAAAGTATTTTTAAGGTAAAAATTTTACACTTAATTAGGAATCAATGAATATCATATATGTCCTTGATTACTAGAAAGTATTTTGGGAAACAAATTGAATATGCCAAACATGTAGCTGTGATTCATTAGAAAACAATTGTATTCTTCTATAGAAAAACAAATATAAAATATATAATTTTTAAATAGAAGATCTCATGCACAAATAAAAATTAGGTAGAGTATCTTAAGGACCAAGAATTTATTATGAAAATGTCTTGCTTATCAACCAGATATGTTGTGATATCCTTTCACTGTATGTTATTTCTACCATGTCACATATGTACTATATTGTTGCTAGGATTGAAATTGATTCAATCTATTGCTAGGAAAAGCTCTCAGAGTAGTTAAAGATTGATGTATTTTAATTGATGATATCTTTATTTCTGCTTTGGTGTAGTTTATATGTTACAAGAGAAAACAATGTTAAAATCAAAAGGACCTGGAATTTACTAGAAATTCATCTACCTACCATCTGTATCATGTGAATACAGCCACTATGATGGAACTGTTTAATGGTCACTCAACAATTTCCTGGACTTTCTTCATCATTACCTACTGTCAGATACATTTAAGCTTTGCTAGCCTGCCAAAATTTATCTTCATTCCTTTACTTGATCCATTACCAGTCTCTGGCTCTAGACTTGAGTTATGACTATGCCCAGGCAGAACAGTGCCAATTAAGCCAAAAATCAAATGCTGGAGGGTTACAGATGTTTCATCCTAATCATCAATATGAGTGCTGTGATCTCATTCTGTCAATATGTTCTGCCAAACTTGGGAATCATGCTTGTAAGTCACCATTCTGACTCCTGTATGCCTATTCTTCTCAGTTAACATGGAGAACAGATATGCTTCCCTGGGGCTCTTGGCTGTCAGTCTTGGCAAATCCTACAATATCCTACTTCATCATAATCAGGCAATGGTTCAAAAGGCACAATTTCTAAATGTCTTTGGTAGAGCTTTCTTTCAGAGACTCTGCAAAAGTTTCAAATGTAATTCAAATAGAACAAACCTTTTTACCTCTCTGGTTAACATGCCATTCATAAATTTCATTAATAAATAAGTTCATTTTCTTTCTTTCTTTATATATATATATATATATAATATATATATATATATATATATATTAGTTCTAGTTAGGGAACAAGCTTATTTCAAGTCCCTTCTCCCTCTCCCTCCCCTCACCCCCAACCCTCCTCCCCCACCCCAGCCTACCCCCCACCCCATCCACCCACCACTCCCCAGGCAGGGTAGGGCCCTCAACGGGGGCTCTGCAAAGTCCACCAAATCTTCCTGTGCTGGTCCTGGGCCCTTCCCCATGTGTCCAGGGCCAAAGTGTAACCCTTCATGTGAGATGGGCTCTCAAAGTCCCTTCTTGCACCAGGGAAAAATACTAATCCACCATCAGAGGCTCCCTGGAGTGCAGAGGCCTCCTTATTGACATCCATGTTCAGGGGTCTGGATCAGTCTTGTACTGGTCTCCCCGACAGCATCTGGGGTCCATTGCTCTCCCTTGTTCAGGTCAACTGTTCCTGTGGGTTTTTCCAACCTGGTACAGACCCCTTCGTTCTTCATTCCTCCCTCTCTTCAACTAAATTTCCAATTTCAGCTCAGTGTATATCTGTGGATGTCTGTCTCTGCTTCCATCAGCCACTGGGTGAGGGATCTAGGATGGCATAAAGAGAAGTCATCAATCTCATTTTAGGGGAAGGGCTTTTGGGTTATCATCTCCACGATTGCCTGGATTGTCAGATAGTGTCATCCTTGTAGGTCTCTGGAGATCTCCCTGGTTCCAGATCTTTTCTCAGACCTATAGTGGCTCCCTCTGATATGGTATCTCTCATCCTGCTCTCTTTCCTCTGTTCTTCCCCCAACTTATTGATGACTCTCCCAAAGATGCTCCTGTATCTGTACTCAATTTTAGTATTTTTATATGAGTGTTTTTCTTGGATGTATGTAAATGCACCATGTGTATGCAGAACCAATAGAAATCAGAAGAGGCATCAGATCCCCTGAAATTGGAGTTACACATAGTTGTGAGCCATCATGTTGGTGAGAGGAACTGAACCTGAAAGTGCTTTTAACCTCTGATCCATCTCTCTAAGCCCTGTCCTTAAAAACTAGTGACTTTACTAAGATATAATTTATAAATGGCAAAATGTATCCTTCTAAATTAAAATTCAATTGTTTTTATTGACAGTTATATAATTTTTACCACATTTAATTCCAGAACATTTCATCACCTTAAAAGAAACCCATATCTAATTGTAATAACTTCTGATTTATATTGGTTACTATTTTCATCTCTGTGGAAAATACCTGACAGATTAAATTTAAAGACAGAAGGAAGAAATGAAAGAAGGAAGGAAAGAAGGAAATGTTTTTTTATTTTATTTTTAATATATACTTTTCACAGTTCCCCATCTTTTATCATTCTCCAGAAAATTTAAATAATACTATCTCTTGGCTTTTGGCATAGATCCATCAATGGGAACTTCACAGATAAAACATATGAAAGCAAAGATAAAATGTACTTTTTGCCCTCTAAATGTCATAAATGGACAGAGGCTACATTCATCTGCTGGTGAAGCCTTTACATAGTATCATTTCACACTAGATTATGTAAAATACCATACCTTATTCCTATTCTTTGTTCCTTTTGGTTCCCTTGGTCTATCAATAATTGTGTAAATGATACTACTCCATTATTTTCACTGAATTTGTTAACATTTCTAGCACTGCCCTTATATGTATAGTGTCACAACACAAAGTTTCAGCAAGCAGTAACAACCAATGATCAGCCTCCTTCAGGGAACCATTTGACCCATGGATAGAAATAGACTATGATTTTTCTACTGAGATCTTAAACTGAAATTACTCACATAGTTCAGCAATATTTTATTAGACACAGAAATACCTAAATCACTAAAATTTAACAGAATATTTTATATACTTTGATAATCTTTAAGATTTAATTCTATAAAAAAGGAAATGGCATTAACAATGAAAGAGTGTGTGACATTTTTTTCTACATATTCCATTTCTTTCCACACAAGTTTTCTAATGTCTTTGTCAATAAATTTTGGAAATTCTGTGTTAAACAATGAGGCCTATTATGATCTCAGGAGCCATCTTTTTTGAAGCAGCATCAATAATTCATTTGCTATCTTTTTCTACTCTTTTTCATGCAACTGATAGTAGCAAAGGAGACTTCTAGAAAATCAGATTAGCAGTCACATCAGACTTTCAAAGAAAACACCTGGGCGATTTGCTTGTTAATCTATATGACATGGATTCCTCTTCATGGAGTCCTTCAGTAGTTGTTAAGAGAAATTTACCCTATAATCCAACACCAAATTTCATCTTTACAGGCACTACTAGTTTTGCTATATCATGTTACTTCTAAGATTAGTCTGTAACATTATGCTTTCTTGAAATGTATTCTGACAAACATTAAAATCATCATGGATGGGATAAGATCCAAGACTGGCTTTCCTTTCCCCTTGAACAAAATTCTAGCCTTTGTATATAACTTCTTTCATCAATGTAGTAAGAGCCTAGCTCATGTTGGGTGGTATTGTAGGATATTTGATCACACCGTGAAAAAAATATCTCTGTTATACTTCACCTGCCTAAGGAACCTTCTGAATGTTTTTTTTTTAAAGAGCTGATTGGCTAATAGGTAGGCAAGATAGGATAGGCTGGACATTGAGGGAGAGAGAGTACCTCTGAGGAGGAATCAAAGAGGCAGGGTTTTTGCTAGCAATACGTGTAGGTAATCGGTCATATAGTATAGAAGAGAGATAAAAAGCCACATGACAGAATATAGATTAATATAAATGGGTTAATTTAAGTTATAAGAGCTAGGTGAGAACAAACTTGGGCTAAGGCTAAGATTGTGTACTTAATAAGAAGCCTCTGTGTCATTATTTAGGAGCTGACAGTCCAAATAAAATATGACTTTAATTGGCATCCAATGGGGAGGCACTTATATCCAAGCATCAGACCTGTAAGCAGCTGGCAAGCTACCTAGTGAGAGACTAGACAGAAAATTTTGCTGCAGCTTGACCCAGCAGCTTCCCAGAGCTGGGTTAGGTGAATGTGGCTCCTGGCCGGTGCCCCTGAGTATAAGACTTTTGCTCTCTTTGAGCTGATGTGGATAAATCCAGCCGCCAGTGCCATGTGTGAAGCAGAGACGCAAAAGGAGCCTGCAGCCAGGCAAAAGAGCTTTGCAACACTTTTGCAAAGCTTGCTAGAACCACACCCCATAGAAAGCCAGGTCCAGGCTGAAAAAACCTCTGATCAGGTGCAGCATGCTTGAAAATATGTTTAGTTGTTGAAGAAAGAAAAGAAAATGTGTATAGACTGTCTAAAAATATAGTTTGAAAAAAATAAAGTGAAATCGTCAAGGAGAGAGTAAAGTAATACAAAAAGAATAACCCACATAAGGATGGGAAATATGATAATGCAGGATATTTAGAATCTATACAGTGCTTTATTAATTTTAAATGGATAGTAGGAAAAAATTACTAAATTAAACCAGCCTATATATATTAAGGGTTTCCTAACTTCATAATGGATGTCAAGTAATGTGTTGTGATGGGGGGAGATTATACCTTTGTTTCTACAAGAAACAAAAGCTATGGATTCCTTCAAAATTAATAAAGACCAGATTTGACTCAGGGAGACCTCCTAAAAATCTTGGCTGCAATCATGAAGGAAGAATCAAAGAAAAACTACAAGACACATGATATATAAGCTGATTCCTCCACATGGGAACAGCTCTGAGATGGTGAGACGTAAATCTTGTTTGCTACAGAATATTCATGACTTATTATTATATGCAATCTTTGCATATGGCATGTGTGGAGATTTATATTACAGTTTGGATATGCAACCCAAATTGATTCATAAAGTTGAGCAATGTCTTTTACCTGTGCAAACAGAGAGCAGAGAATCACCTTTAGCCGTCTTTTGCACTCAACACATTCCATATTATGTTAATGCACATATGTACCTTTAAAGTTTGTGTCTTTTCAGAAAAAAATAGGACCAGATACTAATGAAGACAAGTATCCTAGGTGATCTAGTCTCTCAGAATGCCTCCTTTGCAGTTTCTTCAAAAATCATCAGACAGAAATTCTTTGAAGTGGCTAGTACCTAAGATGGTCCAGACTCACCTACTACTCCAGTTAGGACTTCAAATAATCCCAGCAACTTACCATCACACAAAAATTGAACAACAAATGGTACAGCCATCTCTCCCAGGCCTTGACTATTACTAGTTTTCTCAGGTTCCCCTAAAGATGCTACCATCCTCAGACAACAGAAAATGAGTTTTAGAACGCAACATCCATATTCCAATGAGGTAGGGTAAGTTGTTTTTGGTACCTTGGTGGGTTACAGATGTTTGTTATTGTTTAGGTAGGTTAGTTGCAAGTTGTTGTTGGTCATGGACAGGGTGGAAACTAAACAAAGGAGGTTGGACTAAGGAAATTGTTTGTCTGTTTGTTTTTGTTCCTCTATCCTTTCATTCCTATCTAGTGAAGAAAAAAGGGAAGGGAGGCAGCAATGATAGAATAAGAAGTCAGATTATTAAATCTATTAGTCTGAAATATTTTACATTGCCAAGGATGATTATATATCAATACAAATTTAAGGTTATTTTTGTTATAGCATATTGTTTATGTTTCTACTCTTGTTTTAGGTATTTTCCCTATGTAGCTCATTTAAAAAGTTCTAGTCCTTGAAAACTATTATTACAAGCTATTAAGGATAATTAAGAAATGCAGGTTACTAGTTAGTCATCTGTAACAATCAAACTGGTTATCATGTTAGGGATAATTTCAAAGTTAAACAGCTATATTTTGGATAGATATGTAGTCTTTTAAAACTTCAGATAGCTATATAATGGGACATTTAAATAACATAACATGTTTATGTTTTGTTATTTTTATTTTATTATTTATTATTTATTATTTATTATTTAATTATGTTATATTATGTTTTAATAACATAATGCTTTTTGTGACAGTGAGATACATTTGCTCCTCCAATCAACTTTGGAGAAGATAATGGGCATCAAAGGACCTTCATTTGCTTTAAATGTGACAAAGCTAGCCACTAAATAAGGAATGTCCCATGCCTCAACTGCCATCAGTATTCTGACCAAACTGGACAAGCAAAACACAAAGAAAATCAACTGCCGAACTTTGCCAAGACACAGTAGGGCAGTCCTTTAAAGTTCATGCTTCACAGAAAAGTTTGTCAGATATGCTAAGCCTGTAGGCTGAATATAGATGCCCCACTGTGAAGAGGAACCTTGGATGACTGTCTATGCAGTCAGATTTTTCTGTTATCTATACATTTTTGGAATTTGCTTGCTTTGGACTTCTCGTTTACTCAGGTAATATTTTATCCTTCCCAGGTCTCTAATAGGGCTGAAAACTATATAGTTACAGCTTTACAGTTTTCCTTGTTACCAAATTCAAAATAGAAATTTACGAAGGAGATGTAAAATTTATATAAAGGTTGAGAGACGTAAAAGCTTAAGTTGTTTATCTAAGAAACTTTTAATTTCTAAAAAGTTATTTTTTAGGTTGGTAATGCAAATTATGATACAGTGATTCAGTTATAAAAATTTTGACTCACCAAGATAGGATAGATAAAAGAGGACATTCTCCAAAGGTGACAGATGAAATAGATAGGACATTGTGAATGTAATTTTTATCTGATATTTGATTTTATTATATATATGATTACACAGTTAGAGTTAAAACTTTTCCTTTTTATTTAGGTAAAAGGGGGGAAATGTGGGAAATTTGATCACACTGTGTGAAGATGTCTCTGTTTTACCTAATCAGCCTTACTCACCTTATGATTGGTTTAAGAAAGAGCTGATTGCTAATTTCTAGCTAGAGAGGATAGGTGGAACTTCTGGGAGAAAAAGGAATTCAGGGAAAGAATCAGAGAGTTGGGTGATTCAACACCCACACATGGAGAATGTGGCATGTACAGTACTGAGTAGTAGTAACATGGCATGTGGCAGAATGTTGATGAATATTAATGGGTTAAATTAAATTTTAAGAGATCGTTGGGAATGAGCCTAAGCTAAAACCAAGCTTTCATGCTTAATATGAAGTCTCTGAGCTGGGTGTTGGTGGCACACGCTTTTAATCCCTGCACTCAGGAGGCAGAGACAGGCAGATCTCCGTGAGTTAGAGGCCAGCCTGGTCTCCAGAGCGAGTGCCAGGATAGGCTCCAAAGCTACACAGAGAAACCCTGTCTTGGAAAAAAAAAGTCTCTGTGTCATTATTGGGAACTGGTGGTCCAAAGAGAGTCAGAACACAGGGTGACAACCCTGTTTGTGGACAGAAATGTACAAATGCCCAGTCATCGAAGATAGGAACTGATGACAGAGAAAAATAATACCACCAAGGTCCAACTTGGTCAAATGGGAATACTGGTGAAAAGTTATAAGACCATGGATTACTCAAAAGCAGTTGCACATTGAAAGCCAGTCCCAGTATGAGTGATGACTCATAGAAATTGAAAACAAAGAGTTCTCTCTGCACTGCTTACAGGCAGCTTAATGGTTCAGAAAGTCTCCTCTCATTGTAAGCTCTTATTGAATTCACATAAACTTAAGGAAGAGCCTTGTGCATTTGGTAAATTTCATCAACTTCTTTAGACATTTGAGTTGTTTACTTCATAAGTCTAAAAGGTATGCCTGTAGAAATTGCTTGATTTTATCTATTTATTTATTTATTTATTTATTTATTTATTTATTTTACATCCTGATGGCAGCTTCCCCTCCCTCCTCTCCCCCAGTACCAGCCCTCCTTGCTTGTCTGCCCCGACTCAATCCATTCCTGCTTCCTTTCTATTCAGAAAAGTTCTGGCCTCCCATGGTTATATCAAAGCATGGCATATCAAATTGTAGTAAGACTAAGCACCTCCCCTCTAACTAAGGCTGGGCAATGCAGTGTAGTATGGGTAATGGGGTCCCAAAAGTTGGCAAAAGAGTCAGAGACAACCTTTGCTCCCACTGTTAAGGGTCTCAGAAGAAGACCAAGCTAAACAACTGTAACATATAGGCTCAGGGCCTAGGTTAATAGACTATAGGCTCCCTGGTTATCATTTCAGTTTGGGGGAGCTCCTATGAGCCCAAGTTAATTGATTCTGTTGGTTTTCTTGGGTTGCCCTTGACCCAACTGGCTCCTATAATCTTTCCTCCCCTCTTCCGCAGGATTCCCAGAGCTCAACTGAATGATTGGCTGTGGGTCTCAGCATCTGTTTCCGTTAGTTGATAGATAAAGCTTCTCTGATGACAACTGGGCTAGGCACAAATCCATGAGTATAGAAGAATATCATTAAGCTATAATTACATTGATATTTTTGCTAGTCATGTTTGGTTTTATCCTAGGTTTCTGGCCATCCAGCTTCTGGGTCCTGGTACTCCAGGCAGTATCTGGTATGGGCTCCTTTTCATGCTATGGGTCTGAGGCTGTACCAGTAATTGGTTAGCCACTCCCACAATCTCTGTGCCACCATTACCCCAGCACATCCAGTAGCAGGAAAGACTGTAGGTCGAAGGTTATGTGTCTGAGTTGGTATCCCAATCACTCCACTAGAAATATTGCCTGGTCACAGAAGATAGCCAGTCCAGGCTACTTGTCCACTATTGCTAGCTGGGATCATGCTTGTAAATTCATGGGAGTTTCCCTAAAAAGCTCACCCTTACCAGTTGTTTCTTTTAGTACTCTCCTGTTTGGAGCCATACACCTTGGCATGAACCTTTAGGCCAAACTTGGCAAGCCACAGGGTTATAGAACTGTCTTTTGATTATAAATGGCTTCTAGAAGCATGAGAACCCAAACGGAACAACATGACCCAGATGTCAATCCTTCATTCCAACCACAGGCCCACTTACTTAAGCAACCCTTTCTCGCCCCACCACATACCTAGGTAACCCTCCCTCTCCCCACCACCCGTCCCCATTCCCTTCCCTGGATTTCTTGCCCTAGGTTGCTGCCCCACAGGTCAGGACAAGTACACTCTCCCACATACCCTCATGTACCCTTCCCCACATGCCTCCAGTACACCCATGAAATCTCTACTATTTTTACCTTTCCAGGTGTTATTCTTTTGTTGAACTTAGAAAAAGGAAGGCTCAAGATGAGACATGAGAACAAGAGATAGATTAACAATAGTTTATTATATCACTGGAGAGTAAGAAAGAAATAGAACAGAGAAGGACATAGAGTAAGAGAGAAGAGATACAGACAGAGAGAGAGAGAGAGAGAGAGAGAGAGAGAGAGAGAGAGAGAGAGAGAGAGAGAGAGAGTTAATGGCTGACCATCATGGTGGATCACCTGAGAGAGAGAGAGAGAGGAGAGATGTACAGAGAGAGTGTAAGAGAAGAAAACGTAAGTAGACGGGGTCTATTTTTTAAAAGGGTCCTTTACACCTGCATGCAGAATTAGTTCCCATGGAACACTGGGCTGACCAGGGTATTGCCTGAGTGGATTCTGCCAGGTAACAGGAGCAGGTCAATATAATGCCTGAACCTTTCACCAGGGAGATACAAGCATTTCCTCATGAGTTTCATTTGTTGCTAGCCTCTCTGGGTCTTTGGATTGTAGCATGGTTATCCTTTAATTACAATTAATATTGATTTAAAAGTGAATACATACCATATTGGTCTTTTTGGGTATGGTTTATCTTACTCAGGATAATTTTTCTTTTTTTTTTCTAGTATCTTTAAAAATTTTTTTTAATTAGTTCAAATTAGGAACAAGCTTGTTTCACATGTCAATCCCTTCCTCTGCCTCTCCCTCACCCCCACCCCTCCTCCCCCACCCCCAATCTACCCCTCACCCCATCCATCCTCCACTCCCCAGACAGGGTAGAGCCCTCAATAGGGGCTCCGCAAAGTCCACTACATCATCCTGGGCTGGGCCTAGGCCCGTCCCCATGTGTCCAGTGCAAGAGTATATCCCTTGATGTGGGATGGTTTCCCAAAGTCCCCTCCTACAGCAGGGAAAAATATTAATCAACTACCAGGGTCCCCCTAGAGTGCAGAGGCCTCCTCATTGACATCCATGTTCAGGGTTCTGGATCAGTCCTGTACTGGCCTCCCAGACAACATCTGGGGTTGATGGTTTTTTTTTTTTTTTTTTTTTATATAATTTTCCTAGTAACATCCATTTGCCTCAAAATTTCAAGATGACATTATTTATAACAGCTGAATAATACTTTGTGTTGTAAATACACATTTTCTTTATTCACTTTTCAGTTGAGAGACATCTAGGCTGTTTCTAGTTTCTGGTTGTTATTAATAAAACTACTATGAATATAATTGAGCAAATGCCCTCATGATATGATGGAGAATCCTTTGAGTATATGCCCAAGAGTTGTATAGCTGGGTCTTGAGGTATATTTATTTCTAGTTTTCTGAGAAACTGACATCTTGATTCCCACCAGCAATAGGGGACTGTTTTTCTTGCTCCACAATCTTTTCAGCATGAGGTGTCACTTATGTTTTTGATCTGAGTCATTCTAATAATTTAAGATAGAATCTTTACTTTTTCCTGATGGCAAAAGATGTTGAACCTTTAAGTATTTCTCAGCTATTTGAGACTCTTCTGCTGAGAATTCTCTGTTTAAATCTGTAGCTCATTTTTAATTGGATTATTTGATTTTCTGATGTCTATTTTCTTGGGTTCTTTATATGTTTTGGAAATTAGCCCTTGGCCATATGTGGGGTTGGTAAAGATATTTCTCATTATTTATGCCAACATTTTTTTTCTTAATGACAGTGTTCTTTGCCTTACAAAAAATATTTCAGTGTCATAATGTCCCATTTATTAATTGTAAGTCTTAGTGTTTGCAATACTGGTGTTCTGTAGGGAGAAACTCTGATTAAGAGGTACGGCTGACCTGGCCTGCTTGGGCAAGGTTAGAGTTACATAACAAGGGTTTAAGAAGGAGGGAGGCACACACACGGCTCTTTCGCCTGGCTGAGCTGACTAGCAAGCATTTCTGTGTCCCTCCTGCTCAGGTGCAAACCTGGTCATTGGATGGTTTGTGTGAGTACTTTTCCCCAATCAACCACCATTTATCAACCTATCTCTGACTCCACTTTGAAAACATCAATAGTGTTCTGCTCAGGAAGTTGTCTTCTATGCCAATGTGTTCAAGGATATTTCCCACTTTCACTTATATCATGTTCAATATATATATATATATATATATATATATATATATATATAGAGAGAGAGAGAGAGAGAGAGGTCTTTGATCCACTTGGACTTGAGTATAGTGCAAGATGATAGATGTGGATCTATTTGCACTCTTCTACATACTGACATCCAGTTAAAAGAGCACCAGTTATTGAAGATGTCTTATTTTTTCCATTGTATAATTTTTACTACTTATTCAAAACTAGGTGTCATATGTTTGTGTATTTATATCTATCTGAATCTTCAATTTGATTCTTTTGATGAACATGTCTGTGTTTTTATGCCAATACCATGCAATTTATATTATTAAAGCTATATAGTAGAGCTTGAAGTCAGTGATTGGAGATCTTTCCTTCTTCTGATATTTTCTCCAATTTCTTTCTTCAAAGATTTGAAGTTCTTGTCATATGTCTTTCACTTGCATGGTTAGTGTTACACCAAGATATCATTACATTATTTGTGGCTATTGTGAAGAGTGTTGTTTCCCTGTTTTCTTTTTCAGCCTTTTTATCATCTACATATAGGAGGGCTACTGAATTTTTATTATTATTATTTAATCTTGTATCAATCCAATTAACCAAAGATGTTTCTTGACTGTTGGAAACTTGTCCTATGCAAATAGCAATAATTTGATTTCTTCTATAATTTATATCCCCTTGACCTTCTTTGTTAAAAGACTGGAGCCATATGGTTTTAGCACAGAATTATACCAGACTTTCAAAAAAAAAGCTAATAATATTGTTCCTCAAATCATTTCCCAAAATTGAAACAGAAAGAATATTGCCAAATTCTTTTATAAGTCCACAGTTACCCTGATACCCAAATGTCACAAATACTAAACAAAGATAATTACATATGAATTTCCCTCATGAATATTGAGGTAAAAATACTCAATAAAATATTTGCAAACCAAATCCAAGAACACATTAAAATGATCATCCACCACGATGAAAGAGACTTCATTCCAGTGACACAGGGATGATTCAATATAAGAAAGGCTGTCAATGTAATCCATCATTAAATAAACAGAAAGAGCAAAACCACATTACCATCTCATTAGAAGCTGAAAAAGCCTTTGACAAAATCTAACACCCCTTCATGATAAAAGTCTAGATGAGACCAGGGATACAAGGGACATACTTAAACATAATAATGGCAATTTACAGCAAGCCAATATGCATTATCAAATTAAATGGAAAGACTCATAAAACAATTCCATTAAAATCAGGAACATGACAAGGCTGTCTACTCTCTCCATATCTACTGAATATAATACTTGAAGTTCTAGCTAAAATTTAATTTTAATGAACTTTCCTCCAGGATATACCCTTTCAGATGTACCCAAGCACTCACTTAGAAAATATTATTAAGTGTTATTCTAACCATGGTATAGGATAACCTCATCCACAACATCTTCAACCTCTTTCCTTTCTGTGGCTGAGTAATATTGTGACAGGCACTTTTTAACCATGAGAATCATGTGTGGATCTCCTAGGGGATCATGTTGGTGAATATAAGCATGAACTAAATACCATTCTACTTTTCTGTAATTACCTTTCCATGTAATTAAGCAAGAAACAAACACTTGCTTACTTTTCATCTATTTGTGAGAAAAGTTAATCTAACTTCACTTACAAAGATAATATGATCAAACCCATATTCCCTATGGGTTCTTATGATTTCTTTCATTATTGGTAAATAAAGTCACTTAATCCTAAGTTCTATAAATTCCGTATTTGTAGTGCCTTAATCATTGAAGGTTTCAAAAGCAAGTCTGTTTCACAAATACATTTAATAATTAAATTGATCACAAAAAGTTATTTCCATTTTTCTAGGCTCTAAGACCAAGCAAATATCATGAATATTTCTGTCCCATAGATCTTGGTGACTAGTAGAGGAGAGTCTTTAATAAAATAATGGTGTACATAAATGCATATTTATACATGCAAATGATGCGTTGGGGAAATGAATATGAAGCACTGTAAAGGAAATTTGCTTAGTCTGGAGGAGGGGGGAATTTTTCTGTTTCTTTTTTTCTACATTTTTTAATTTAAATTAGAAACAAGATTGTTTTACATACTAATCCCAGTTCAGCTTTCCCTCCCTTCCTCCCCTGCCCCCA